>NW_027645764.1:0-196484 GCF_949357685.1 Gobio gobio
GATTTCCCCTAACACGCCAGGTCCTCCAACTCTGAGCTTCAGATGGTGATGGATGGGGCTTTGTTTATATATGGTTATTAAATTTTAAAATTAAAAACAAATGTGTTGATAGTGAAAAAACGATTTATGAAGCACCATACAGTGTTGATAGGTATTTAAAAATAAATGTATTGAGGTTGAAAAAACGATTTATGAAGCACCATACAGTGTTGAAAGGTATTTAGCAGTGGGAGGGGCACCCCGCCCTCTACCATACGGAGTTGGAGAGGGAACAGAGACAGTTGTCATCCCAATTCGCCTGATGAGAACCTTTGGAAAGTTCGAAACGCGTCGCGAGAGTGTGCCTGGATGACACGGGACCGTAAAAATGAGTACAGCTGCCATCATTTGAAAGGTGGGTGATGTAGCAGAGCCTTGGAAAATTTTCTCTTCATGCCCAAATAGGCGTCGAGTTGGTCAAAATGGCCTCCATCATTGGTGTGAGTGATGTTGAAGAGCCGCATAATTTTTTCTCCGTCCCCTGTGACGTCGAGTGTCTCCTTATGTCCAAATAGACGGGAGTTATATATGTCCAAATAGACGGGAGTTATATGCCCCTCACCACATCTGCCTAAAACCTAACCTTCGTTTTTTTATAAAATTAAACCCTTGTTAATATAGCCCTCTTGATTTGAACCCTGGCAATTTTAACCCTCTGGCAATTTTAGCCCTCTATTTTATTTTTTAATAATGATATATATCTGGTCTCGTCCAGTAGCCGTCTTTAGTGGTCAGCGGTTGGGTGGAGAGTGCATAACCATTTCCGATTCCTTCGGGGATCGGATCTTGGATCGATTTCCCCTAACACGCCAGGTCCTCCAACTCTGAGCTTCAGATGGTGATGGATGGGGCTTTGTTTATATATGGTTATTAAATTTTAAAATTAAAAACAAATGTGTTGATAGTGAAAAAACGATTTATGAAGCACCATACAGTGTTGATAGGTATTTAAAAATAAATGTATTGAGGTTGAAAAAACGATTTATGAAGCACCATACAGTGTTGAAAGGTATTTAGCAGTGGGAGGGGCACCCCGCCCTCTACCATACGGAGTTGGAGAGGGAACAGAGACAGTTGTCATCCCAATTCGCCTGATGAGAACCTTTGGAAAGTTCGAAACGCGTCGCGAGAGTGTGCCTGGATGACACGGGACCGTAAAAATGAGTACAGCTGCCATCATTTGAAAGGTGGGTGATGTAGCAGAGCCTTGGAAAATTTTCTCTTCATGCCCAAATAGGCGTCGAGTTGGTCAAAATGGCCTCCATCATTGGTGTGAGTGATGTTGAAGAGCCGCATAATTTTTTCTCCGTCCCCTGTGACGTCGAGTGTCTCCTTATGTCCAAATAGACGGGAGTTATATATGTCCAAATAGACGGGAGTTATATGCCCCTCACCACATCTGCCTAAAACCTAACCTTCGTTTTTTTATAAAATTAAACCCTTGTTAATATAGCCCTCTTGATTTGAACCCTGGCAATTTTAACCCTCTGGCAATTTTAGCCCTCTATTTTATTTTTTAATAATGATATATATCTGGTCTCGTCCAGTAGCCGTCTTTAGTGGTCAGCGGTTGGGTGGAGAGTGCATAACCATTTCCGATTCCTTCGGGGATCGGATCTTGGATCGATTTCCCCTAACACGCCAGGTCCTCCAACTCTGAGCTTCAGATGGTGATGGATGGGGCTTTGTTTATATATGGTTATTAAATTTTAAAATTAAAAACAAATGTGTTGATAGTGAAAAAACGATTTATGAAGCACCATACAGTGTTGATAGGTATTTAAAAATAAATGTATTGAGGTTGAAAAAACGATTTATGAAGCACCATACAGTGTTGAAAGGTATTTAGCAGTGGGAGGGGCACCCCGCCCTCTACCATACGGAGTTGGAGAGGGAACAGAGACAGTTGTCATCCCAATTCGCCTGATGAGAACCTTTGGAAAGTTCGAAACGCGTCGCGAGAGTGTGCCTGGATGACACGGGACCGTAAAAATGAGTACAGCTGCCATCATTTGAAAGGTGGGTGATGTAGCAGAGCCTTGGAAAATTTTCTCTTCATGCCCAAATAGGCGTCGAGTTGGTCAAAATGGCCTCCATCATTGGTGTGAGTGATGTTGAAGAGCCGCATAATTTTTTCTCCGTCCCCTGTGACGTCGAGTGTCTCCTTATGTCCAAATAGACGGGAGTTATATATGTCCAAATAGACGGGAGTTATATGCCCCTCACCACATCTGCCTAAAACCTAACCTTCGTTTTTTTATAAAATTAAACCCTTGTTAATATAGCCCTCTTGATTTGAACCCTGGCAATTTTAACCCTCTGGCAATTTTAGCCCTCTATTTTATTTTTTAATAATGATATATATCTGGTCTCGTCCAGTAGCCGTCTTTAGTGGTCAGCGGTTGGGTGGAGAGTGCATAACCATTTCCGATTCCTTCGGGGATCGGATCTTGGATCGATTTCCCCTAACACGCCAGGTCCTCCAACTCTGAGCTTCAGATGGTGATGGATGGGGCTTTGTTTATATATGGTTATTAAATTTTAAAATTAAAAACAAATGTGTTGATAGTGAAAAAACGATTTATGAAGCACCATACAGTGTTGATAGGTATTTAAAAATAAATGTATTGAGGTTGAAAAAACGATTTATGAAGCACCATACAGTGTTGAAAGGTATTTAGCAGTGGGAGGGGCACCCCGCCCTCTACCATACGGAGTTGGAGAGGGAACAGAGACAGTTGTCATCCCAATTCGCCTGATGAGAACCTTTGGAAAGTTCGAAACGCGTCGCGAGAGTGTGCCTGGATGACACGGGACCGTAAAAATGAGTACAGCTGCCATCATTTGAAAGGTGGGTGATGTAGCAGAGCCTTGGAAAATTTTCTCTTCATGCCCAAATAGGCGTCGAGTTGGTCAAAATGGCCTCCATCATTGGTGTGAGTGATGTTGAAGAGCCGCATAATTTTTTCTCCGTCCCCTGTGACGTCGAGTGTCTCCTTATGTCCAAATAGACGGGAGTTATATATGTCCAAATAGACGGGAGTTATATGCCCCTCACCACATCTGCCTAAAACCTAACCTTCGTTTTTTTATAAAATTAAACCCTTGTTAATATAGCCCTCTTGATTTGAACCCTGGCAATTTTAACCCTCTGGCAATTTTAGCCCTCTATTTTATTTTTTAATAATGATATATATCTGGTCTCGTCCAGTAGCCGTCTTTAGTGGTCAGCGGTTGGGTGGAGAGTGCATAACCATTTCCGATTCCTTCGGGGATCGGATCTTGGATCGATTTCCCCTAACACGCCAGGTCCTCCAACTCTGAGCTTCAGATGGTGATGGATGGGGCTTTGTTTATATATGGTTATTAAATTTTAAAATTAAAAACAAATGTGTTGATAGTGAAAAAACGATTTATGAAGCACCATACAGTGTTGATAGGTATTTAAAAATAAATGTATTGAGGTTGAAAAAACGATTTATGAAGCACCATACAGTGTTGAAAGGTATTTAGCAGTGGGAGGGGCACCCCGCCCTCTACCATACGGAGTTGGAGAGGGAACAGAGACAGTTGTCATCCCAATTCGCCTGATGAGAACCTTTGGAAAGTTCGAAACGCGTCGCGAGAGTGTGCCTGGATGACACGGGACCGTAAAAATGAGTACAGCTGCCATCATTTGAAAGGTGGGTGATGTAGCAGAGCCTTGGAAAATTTTCTCTTCATGCCCAAATAGGCGTCGAGTTGGTCAAAATGGCCTCCATCATTGGTGTGAGTGATGTTGAAGAGCCGCATAATTTTTTCTCCGTCCCCTGTGACGTCGAGTGTCTCCTTATGTCCAAATAGACGGGAGTTATATATGTCCAAATAGACGGGAGTTATATGCCCCTCACCACATCTGCCTAAAACCTAACCTTCGTTTTTTTATAAAATTAAACCCTTGTTAATATAGCCCTCTTGATTTGAACCCTGGCAATTTTAACCCTCTGGCAATTTTAGCCCTCTATTTTATTTTTTAATAATGATATATATCTGGTCTCGTCCAGTAGCCGTCTTTAGTGGTCAGCGGTTGGGTGGAGAGTGCATAACCATTTCCGATTCCTTCGGGGATCGGATCTTGGATCGATTTCCCCTAACACGCCAGGTCCTCCAACTCTGAGCTTCAGATGGTGATGGATGGGGCTTTGTTTATATATGGTTATTAAATTTTAAAATTAAAAACAAATGTGTTGATAGTGAAAAAACGATTTATGAAGCACCATACAGTGTTGATAGGTATTTAAAAATAAATGTATTGAGGTTGAAAAAACGATTTATGAAGCACCATACAGTGTTGAAAGGTATTTAGCAGTGGGAGGGGCACCCCGCCCTCTACCATACGGAGTTGGAGAGGGAACAGAGACAGTTGTCATCCCAATTCGCCTGATGAGAACCTTTGGAAAGTTCGAAACGCGTCGCGAGAGTGTGCCTGGATGACACGGGACCGTAAAAATGAGTACAGCTGCCATCATTTGAAAGGTGGGTGATGTAGCAGAGCCTTGGAAAATTTTCTCTTCATGCCCAAATAGGCGTCGAGTTGGTCAAAATGGCCTCCATCATTGGTGTGAGTGATGTTGAAGAGCCGCATAATTTTTTCTCCGTCCCCTGTGACGTCGAGTGTCTCCTTATGTCCAAATAGACGGGAGTTATATATGTCCAAATAGACGGGAGTTATATGCCCCTCACCACATCTGCCTAAAACCTAACCTTCGTTTTTTTATAAAATTAAACCCTTGTTAATATAGCCCTCTTGATTTGAACCCTGGCAATTTTAACCCTCTGGCAATTTTAGCCCTCTATTTTATTTTTTAATAATGATATATATCTGGTCTCGTCCAGTAGCCGTCTTTAGTGGTCAGCGGTTGGGTGGAGAGTGCATAACCATTTCCGATTCCTTCGGGGATCGGATCTTGGATCGATTTCCCCTAACACGCCAGGTCCTCCAACTCTGAGCTTCAGATGGTGATGGATGGGGCTTTGTTTATATATGGTTATTAAATTTTAAAATTAAAAACAAATGTGTTGATAGTGAAAAAACGATTTATGAAGCACCATACAGTGTTGATAGGTATTTAAAAATAAATGTATTGAGGTTGAAAAAACGATTTATGAAGCACCATACAGTGTTGAAAGGTATTTAGCAGTGGGAGGGGCACCCCGCCCTCTACCATACGGAGTTGGAGAGGGAACAGAGACAGTTGTCATCCCAATTCGCCTGATGAGAACCTTTGGAAAGTTCGAAACGCGTCGCGAGAGTGTGCCTGGATGACACGGGACCGTAAAAATGAGTACAGCTGCCATCATTTGAAAGGTGGGTGATGTAGCAGAGCCTTGGAAAATTTTCTCTTCATGCCCAAATAGGCGTCGAGTTGGTCAAAATGGCCTCCATCATTGGTGTGAGTGATGTTGAAGAGCCGCATAATTTTTTCTCCGTCCCCTGTGACGTCGAGTGTCTCCTTATGTCCAAATAGACGGGAGTTATATATGTCCAAATAGACGGGAGTTATATGCCCCTCACCACATCTGCCTAAAACCTAACCTTCGTTTTTTTATAAAATTAAACCCTTGTTAATATAGCCCTCTTGATTTGAACCCTGGCAATTTTAACCCTCTGGCAATTTTAGCCCTCTATTTTATTTTTTAATAATGATATATATCTGGTCTCGTCCAGTAGCCGTCTTTAGTGGTCAGCGGTTGGGTGGAGAGTGCATAACCATTTCCGATTCCTTCGGGGATCGGATCTTGGATCGATTTCCCCTAACACGCCAGGTCCTCCAACTCTGAGCTTCAGATGGTGATGGATGGGGCTTTGTTTATATATGGTTATTAAATTTTAAAATTAAAAACAAATGTGTTGATAGTGAAAAAACGATTTATGAAGCACCATACAGTGTTGATAGGTATTTAAAAATAAATGTATTGAGGTTGAAAAAACGATTTATGAAGCACCATACAGTGTTGAAAGGTATTTAGCAGTGGGAGGGGCACCCCGCCCTCTACCATACGGAGTTGGAGAGGGAACAGAGACAGTTGTCATCCCAATTCGCCTGATGAGAACCTTTGGAAAGTTCGAAACGCGTCGCGAGAGTGTGCCTGGATGACACGGGACCGTAAAAATGAGTACAGCTGCCATCATTTGAAAGGTGGGTGATGTAGCAGAGCCTTGGAAAATTTTCTCTTCATGCCCAAATAGGCGTCGAGTTGGTCAAAATGGCCTCCATCATTGGTGTGAGTGATGTTGAAGAGCCGCATAATTTTTTCTCCGTCCCCTGTGACGTCGAGTGTCTCCTTATGTCCAAATAGACGGGAGTTATATATGTCCAAATAGACGGGAGTTATATGCCCCTCACCACATCTGCCTAAAACCTAACCTTCGTTTTTTTATAAAATTAAACCCTTGTTAATATAGCCCTCTTGATTTGAACCCTGGCAATTTTAACCCTCTGGCAATTTTAGCCCTCTATTTTATTTTTTAATAATGATATATATCTGGTCTCGTCCAGTAGCCGTCTTTAGTGGTCAGCGGTTGGGTGGAGAGTGCATAACCATTTCCGATTCCTTCGGGGATCGGATCTTGGATCGATTTCCCCTAACACGCCAGGTCCTCCAACTCTGAGCTTCAGATGGTGATGGATGGGGCTTTGTTTATATATGGTTATTAAATTTTAAAATTAAAAACAAATGTGTTGATAGTGAAAAAACGATTTATGAAGCACCATACAGTGTTGATAGGTATTTAAAAATAAATGTATTGAGGTTGAAAAAACGATTTATGAAGCACCATACAGTGTTGAAAGGTATTTAGCAGTGGGAGGGGCACCCCGCCCTCTACCATACGGAGTTGGAGAGGGAACAGAGACAGTTGTCATCCCAATTCGCCTGATGAGAACCTTTGGAAAGTTCGAAACGCGTCGCGAGAGTGTGCCTGGATGACACGGGACCGTAAAAATGAGTACAGCTGCCATCATTTGAAAGGTGGGTGATGTAGCAGAGCCTTGGAAAATTTTCTCTTCATGCCCAAATAGGCGTCGAGTTGGTCAAAATGGCCTCCATCATTGGTGTGAGTGATGTTGAAGAGCCGCATAATTTTTTCTCCGTCCCCTGTGACGTCGAGTGTCTCCTTATGTCCAAATAGACGGGAGTTATATATGTCCAAATAGACGGGAGTTATATGCCCCTCACCACATCTGCCTAAAACCTAACCTTCGTTTTTTTATAAAATTAAACCCTTGTTAATATAGCCCTCTTGATTTGAACCCTGGCAATTTTAACCCTCTGGCAATTTTAGCCCTCTATTTTATTTTTTAATAATGATATATATCTGGTCTCGTCCAGTAGCCGTCTTTAGTGGTCAGCGGTTGGGTGGAGAGTGCATAACCATTTCCGATTCCTTCGGGGATCGGATCTTGGATCGATTTCCCCTAACACGCCAGGTCCTCCAACTCTGAGCTTCAGATGGTGATGGATGGGGCTTTGTTTATATATGGTTATTAAATTTTAAAATTAAAAACAAATGTGTTGATAGTGAAAAAACGATTTATGAAGCACCATACAGTGTTGATAGGTATTTAAAAATAAATGTATTGAGGTTGAAAAAACGATTTATGAAGCACCATACAGTGTTGAAAGGTATTTAGCAGTGGGAGGGGCACCCCGCCCTCTACCATACGGAGTTGGAGAGGGAACAGAGACAGTTGTCATCCCAATTCGCCTGATGAGAACCTTTGGAAAGTTCGAAACGCGTCGCGAGAGTGTGCCTGGATGACACGGGACCGTAAAAATGAGTACAGCTGCCATCATTTGAAAGGTGGGTGATGTAGCAGAGCCTTGGAAAATTTTCTCTTCATGCCCAAATAGGCGTCGAGTTGGTCAAAATGGCCTCCATCATTGGTGTGAGTGATGTTGAAGAGCCGCATAATTTTTTCTCCGTCCCCTGTGACGTCGAGTGTCTCCTTATGTCCAAATAGACGGGAGTTATATATGTCCAAATAGACGGGAGTTATATGCCCCTCACCACATCTGCCTAAAACCTAACCTTCGTTTTTTTATAAAATTAAACCCTTGTTAATATAGCCCTCTTGATTTGAACCCTGGCAATTTTAACCCTCTGGCAATTTTAGCCCTCTATTTTATTTTTTAATAATGATATATATCTGGTCTCGTCCAGTAGCCGTCTTTAGTGGTCAGCGGTTGGGTGGAGAGTGCATAACCATTTCCGATTCCTTCGGGGATCGGATCTTGGATCGATTTCCCCTAACACGCCAGGTCCTCCAACTCTGAGCTTCAGATGGTGATGGATGGGGCTTTGTTTATATATGGTTATTAAATTTTAAAATTAAAAACAAATGTGTTGATAGTGAAAAAACGATTTATGAAGCACCATACAGTGTTGATAGGTATTTAAAAATAAATGTATTGAGGTTGAAAAAACGATTTATGAAGCACCATACAGTGTTGAAAGGTATTTAGCAGTGGGAGGGGCACCCCGCCCTCTACCATACGGAGTTGGAGAGGGAACAGAGACAGTTGTCATCCCAATTCGCCTGATGAGAACCTTTGGAAAGTTCGAAACGCGTCGCGAGAGTGTGCCTGGATGACACGGGACCGTAAAAATGAGTACAGCTGCCATCATTTGAAAGGTGGGTGATGTAGCAGAGCCTTGGAAAATTTTCTCTTCATGCCCAAATAGGCGTCGAGTTGGTCAAAATGGCCTCCATCATTGGTGTGAGTGATGTTGAAGAGCCGCATAATTTTTTCTCCGTCCCCTGTGACGTCGAGTGTCTCCTTATGTCCAAATAGACGGGAGTTATATATGTCCAAATAGACGGGAGTTATATGCCCCTCACCACATCTGCCTAAAACCTAACCTTCGTTTTTTTATAAAATTAAACCCTTGTTAATATAGCCCTCTTGATTTGAACCCTGGCAATTTTAACCCTCTGGCAATTTTAGCCCTCTATTTTATTTTTTAATAATGATATATATCTGGTCTCGTCCAGTAGCCGTCTTTAGTGGTCAGCGGTTGGGTGGAGAGTGCATAACCATTTCCGATTCCTTCGGGGATCGGATCTTGGATCGATTTCCCCTAACACGCCAGGTCCTCCAACTCTGAGCTTCAGATGGTGATGGATGGGGCTTTGTTTATATATGGTTATTAAATTTTAAAATTAAAAACAAATGTGTTGATAGTGAAAAAACGATTTATGAAGCACCATACAGTGTTGATAGGTATTTAAAAATAAATGTATTGAGGTTGAAAAAACGATTTATGAAGCACCATACAGTGTTGAAAGGTATTTAGCAGTGGGAGGGGCACCCCGCCCTCTACCATACGGAGTTGGAGAGGGAACAGAGACAGTTGTCATCCCAATTCGCCTGATGAGAACCTTTGGAAAGTTCGAAACGCGTCGCGAGAGTGTGCCTGGATGACACGGGACCGTAAAAATGAGTACAGCTGCCATCATTTGAAAGGTGGGTGATGTAGCAGAGCCTTGGAAAATTTTCTCTTCATGCCCAAATAGGCGTCGAGTTGGTCAAAATGGCCTCCATCATTGGTGTGAGTGATGTTGAAGAGCCGCATAATTTTTTCTCCGTCCCCTGTGACGTCGAGTGTCTCCTTATGTCCAAATAGACGGGAGTTATATATGTCCAAATAGACGGGAGTTATATGCCCCTCACCACATCTGCCTAAAACCTAACCTTCGTTTTTTTATAAAATTAAACCCTTGTTAATATAGCCCTCTTGATTTGAACCCTGGCAATTTTAACCCTCTGGCAATTTTAGCCCTCTATTTTATTTTTTAATAATGATATATATCTGGTCTCGTCCAGTAGCCGTCTTTAGTGGTCAGCGGTTGGGTGGAGAGTGCATAACCATTTCCGATTCCTTCGGGGATCGGATCTTGGATCGATTTCCCCTAACACGCCAGGTCCTCCAACTCTGAGCTTCAGATGGTGATGGATGGGGCTTTGTTTATATATGGTTATTAAATTTTAAAATTAAAAACAAATGTGTTGATAGTGAAAAAACGATTTATGAAGCACCATACAGTGTTGATAGGTATTTAAAAATAAATGTATTGAGGTTGAAAAAACGATTTATGAAGCACCATACAGTGTTGAAAGGTATTTAGCAGTGGGAGGGGCACCCCGCCCTCTACCATACGGAGTTGGAGAGGGAACAGAGACAGTTGTCATCCCAATTCGCCTGATGAGAACCTTTGGAAAGTTCGAAACGCGTCGCGAGAGTGTGCCTGGATGACACGGGACCGTAAAAATGAGTACAGCTGCCATCATTTGAAAGGTGGGTGATGTAGCAGAGCCTTGGAAAATTTTCTCTTCATGCCCAAATAGGCGTCGAGTTGGTCAAAATGGCCTCCATCATTGGTGTGAGTGATGTTGAAGAGCCGCATAATTTTTTCTCCGTCCCCTGTGACGTCGAGTGTCTCCTTATGTCCAAATAGACGGGAGTTATATATGTCCAAATAGACGGGAGTTATATGCCCCTCACCACATCTGCCTAAAACCTAACCTTCGTTTTTTTATAAAATTAAACCCTTGTTAATATAGCCCTCTTGATTTGAACCCTGGCAATTTTAACCCTCTGGCAATTTTAGCCCTCTATTTTATTTTTTAATAATGATATATATCTGGTCTCGTCCAGTAGCCGTCTTTAGTGGTCAGCGGTTGGGTGGAGAGTGCATAACCATTTCCGATTCCTTCGGGGATCGGATCTTGGATCGATTTCCCCTAACACGCCAGGTCCTCCAACTCTGAGCTTCAGATGGTGATGGATGGGGCTTTGTTTATATATGGTTATTAAATTTTAAAATTAAAAACAAATGTGTTGATAGTGAAAAAACGATTTATGAAGCACCATACAGTGTTGATAGGTATTTAAAAATAAATGTATTGAGGTTGAAAAAACGATTTATGAAGCACCATACAGTGTTGAAAGGTATTTAGCAGTGGGAGGGGCACCCCGCCCTCTACCATACGGAGTTGGAGAGGGAACAGAGACAGTTGTCATCCCAATTCGCCTGATGAGAACCTTTGGAAAGTTCGAAACGCGTCGCGAGAGTGTGCCTGGATGACACGGGACCGTAAAAATGAGTACAGCTGCCATCATTTGAAAGGTGGGTGATGTAGCAGAGCCTTGGAAAATTTTCTCTTCATGCCCAAATAGGCGTCGAGTTGGTCAAAATGGCCTCCATCATTGGTGTGAGTGATGTTGAAGAGCCGCATAATTTTTTCTCCGTCCCCTGTGACGTCGAGTGTCTCCTTATGTCCAAATAGACGGGAGTTATATATGTCCAAATAGACGGGAGTTATATGCCCCTCACCACATCTGCCTAAAACCTAACCTTCGTTTTTTTATAAAATTAAACCCTTGTTAATATAGCCCTCTTGATTTGAACCCTGGCAATTTTAACCCTCTGGCAATTTTAGCCCTCTATTTTATTTTTTAATAATGATATATATCTGGTCTCGTCCAGTAGCCGTCTTTAGTGGTCAGCGGTTGGGTGGAGAGTGCATAACCATTTCCGATTCCTTCGGGGATCGGATCTTGGATCGATTTCCCCTAACACGCCAGGTCCTCCAACTCTGAGCTTCAGATGGTGATGGATGGGGCTTTGTTTATATATGGTTATTAAATTTTAAAATTAAAAACAAATGTGTTGATAGTGAAAAAACGATTTATGAAGCACCATACAGTGTTGATAGGTATTTAAAAATAAATGTATTGAGGTTGAAAAAACGATTTATGAAGCACCATACAGTGTTGAAAGGTATTTAGCAGTGGGAGGGGCACCCCGCCCTCTACCATACGGAGTTGGAGAGGGAACAGAGACAGTTGTCATCCCAATTCGCCTGATGAGAACCTTTGGAAAGTTCGAAACGCGTCGCGAGAGTGTGCCTGGATGACACGGGACCGTAAAAATGAGTACAGCTGCCATCATTTGAAAGGTGGGTGATGTAGCAGAGCCTTGGAAAATTTTCTCTTCATGCCCAAATAGGCGTCGAGTTGGTCAAAATGGCCTCCATCATTGGTGTGAGTGATGTTGAAGAGCCGCATAATTTTTTCTCCGTCCCCTGTGACGTCGAGTGTCTCCTTATGTCCAAATAGACGGGAGTTATATATGTCCAAATAGACGGGAGTTATATGCCCCTCACCACATCTGCCTAAAACCTAACCTTCGTTTTTTTATAAAATTAAACCCTTGTTAATATAGCCCTCTTGATTTGAACCCTGGCAATTTTAACCCTCTGGCAATTTTAGCCCTCTATTTTATTTTTTAATAATGATATATATCTGGTCTCGTCCAGTAGCCGTCTTTAGTGGTCAGCGGTTGGGTGGAGAGTGCATAACCATTTCCGATTCCTTCGGGGATCGGATCTTGGATCGATTTCCCCTAACACGCCAGGTCCTCCAACTCTGAGCTTCAGATGGTGATGGATGGGGCTTTGTTTATATATGGTTATTAAATTTTAAAATTAAAAACAAATGTGTTGATAGTGAAAAAACGATTTATGAAGCACCATACAGTGTTGATAGGTATTTAAAAATAAATGTATTGAGGTTGAAAAAACGATTTATGAAGCACCATACAGTGTTGAAAGGTATTTAGCAGTGGGAGGGGCACCCCGCCCTCTACCATACGGAGTTGGAGAGGGAACAGAGACAGTTGTCATCCCAATTCGCCTGATGAGAACCTTTGGAAAGTTCGAAACGCGTCGCGAGAGTGTGCCTGGATGACACGGGACCGTAAAAATGAGTACAGCTGCCATCATTTGAAAGGTGGGTGATGTAGCAGAGCCTTGGAAAATTTTCTCTTCATGCCCAAATAGGCGTCGAGTTGGTCAAAATGGCCTCCATCATTGGTGTGAGTGATGTTGAAGAGCCGCATAATTTTTTCTCCGTCCCCTGTGACGTCGAGTGTCTCCTTATGTCCAAATAGACGGGAGTTATATATGTCCAAATAGACGGGAGTTATATGCCCCTCACCACATCTGCCTAAAACCTAACCTTCGTTTTTTTATAAAATTAAACCCTTGTTAATATAGCCCTCTTGATTTGAACCCTGGCAATTTTAACCCTCTGGCAATTTTAGCCCTCTATTTTATTTTTTAATAATGATATATATCTGGTCTCGTCCAGTAGCCGTCTTTAGTGGTCAGCGGTTGGGTGGAGAGTGCATAACCATTTCCGATTCCTTCGGGGATCGGATCTTGGATCGATTTCCCCTAACACGCCAGGTCCTCCAACTCTGAGCTTCAGATGGTGATGGATGGGGCTTTGTTTATATATGGTTATTAAATTTTAAAATTAAAAACAAATGTGTTGATAGTGAAAAAACGATTTATGAAGCACCATACAGTGTTGATAGGTATTTAAAAATAAATGTATTGAGGTTGAAAAAACGATTTATGAAGCACCATACAGTGTTGAAAGGTATTTAGCAGTGGGAGGGGCACCCCGCCCTCTACCATACGGAGTTGGAGAGGGAACAGAGACAGTTGTCATCCCAATTCGCCTGATGAGAACCTTTGGAAAGTTCGAAACGCGTCGCGAGAGTGTGCCTGGATGACACGGGACCGTAAAAATGAGTACAGCTGCCATCATTTGAAAGGTGGGTGATGTAGCAGAGCCTTGGAAAATTTTCTCTTCATGCCCAAATAGGCGTCGAGTTGGTCAAAATGGCCTCCATCATTGGTGTGAGTGATGTTGAAGAGCCGCATAATTTTTTCTCCGTCCCCTGTGACGTCGAGTGTCTCCTTATGTCCAAATAGACGGGAGTTATATATGTCCAAATAGACGGGAGTTATATGCCCCTCACCACATCTGCCTAAAACCTAACCTTCGTTTTTTTATAAAATTAAACCCTTGTTAATATAGCCCTCTTGATTTGAACCCTGGCAATTTTAACCCTCTGGCAATTTTAGCCCTCTATTTTATTTTTTAATAATGATATATATCTGGTCTCGTCCAGTAGCCGTCTTTAGTGGTCAGCGGTTGGGTGGAGAGTGCATAACCATTTCCGATTCCTTCGGGGATCGGATCTTGGATCGATTTCCCCTAACACGCCAGGTCCTCCAACTCTGAGCTTCAGATGGTGATGGATGGGGCTTTGTTTATATATGGTTATTAAATTTTAAAATTAAAAACAAATGTGTTGATAGTGAAAAAACGATTTATGAAGCACCATACAGTGTTGATAGGTATTTAAAAATAAATGTATTGAGGTTGAAAAAACGATTTATGAAGCACCATACAGTGTTGAAAGGTATTTAGCAGTGGGAGGGGCACCCCGCCCTCTACCATACGGAGTTGGAGAGGGAACAGAGACAGTTGTCATCCCAATTCGCCTGATGAGAACCTTTGGAAAGTTCGAAACGCGTCGCGAGAGTGTGCCTGGATGACACGGGACCGTAAAAATGAGTACAGCTGCCATCATTTGAAAGGTGGGTGATGTAGCAGAGCCTTGGAAAATTTTCTCTTCATGCCCAAATAGGCGTCGAGTTGGTCAAAATGGCCTCCATCATTGGTGTGAGTGATGTTGAAGAGCCGCATAATTTTTTCTCCGTCCCCTGTGACGTCGAGTGTCTCCTTATGTCCAAATAGACGGGAGTTATATATGTCCAAATAGACGGGAGTTATATGCCCCTCACCACATCTGCCTAAAACCTAACCTTCGTTTTTTTATAAAATTAAACCCTTGTTAATATAGCCCTCTTGATTTGAACCCTGGCAATTTTAACCCTCTGGCAATTTTAGCCCTCTATTTTATTTTTTAATAATGATATATATCTGGTCTCGTCCAGTAGCCGTCTTTAGTGGTCAGCGGTTGGGTGGAGAGTGCATAACCATTTCCGATTCCTTCGGGGATCGGATCTTGGATCGATTTCCCCTAACACGCCAGGTCCTCCAACTCTGAGCTTCAGATGGTGATGGATGGGGCTTTGTTTATATATGGTTATTAAATTTTAAAATTAAAAACAAATGTGTTGATAGTGAAAAAACGATTTATGAAGCACCATACAGTGTTGATAGGTATTTAAAAATAAATGTATTGAGGTTGAAAAAACGATTTATGAAGCACCATACAGTGTTGAAAGGTATTTAGCAGTGGGAGGGGCACCCCGCCCTCTACCATACGGAGTTGGAGAGGGAACAGAGACAGTTGTCATCCCAATTCGCCTGATGAGAACCTTTGGAAAGTTCGAAACGCGTCGCGAGAGTGTGCCTGGATGACACGGGACCGTAAAAATGAGTACAGCTGCCATCATTTGAAAGGTGGGTGATGTAGCAGAGCCTTGGAAAATTTTCTCTTCATGCCCAAATAGGCGTCGAGTTGGTCAAAATGGCCTCCATCATTGGTGTGAGTGATGTTGAAGAGCCGCATAATTTTTTCTCCGTCCCCTGTGACGTCGAGTGTCTCCTTATGTCCAAATAGACGGGAGTTATATATGTCCAAATAGACGGGAGTTATATGCCCCTCACCACATCTGCCTAAAACCTAACCTTCGTTTTTTTATAAAATTAAACCCTTGTTAATATAGCCCTCTTGATTTGAACCCTGGCAATTTTAACCCTCTGGCAATTTTAGCCCTCTATTTTATTTTTTAATAATGATATATATCTGGTCTCGTCCAGTAGCCGTCTTTAGTGGTCAGCGGTTGGGTGGAGAGTGCATAACCATTTCCGATTCCTTCGGGGATCGGATCTTGGATCGATTTCCCCTAACACGCCAGGTCCTCCAACTCTGAGCTTCAGATGGTGATGGATGGGGCTTTGTTTATATATGGTTATTAAATTTTAAAATTAAAAACAAATGTGTTGATAGTGAAAAAACGATTTATGAAGCACCATACAGTGTTGATAGGTATTTAAAAATAAATGTATTGAGGTTGAAAAAACGATTTATGAAGCACCATACAGTGTTGAAAGGTATTTAGCAGTGGGAGGGGCACCCCGCCCTCTACCATACGGAGTTGGAGAGGGAACAGAGACAGTTGTCATCCCAATTCGCCTGATGAGAACCTTTGGAAAGTTCGAAACGCGTCGCGAGAGTGTGCCTGGATGACACGGGACCGTAAAAATGAGTACAGCTGCCATCATTTGAAAGGTGGGTGATGTAGCAGAGCCTTGGAAAATTTTCTCTTCATGCCCAAATAGGCGTCGAGTTGGTCAAAATGGCCTCCATCATTGGTGTGAGTGATGTTGAAGAGCCGCATAATTTTTTCTCCGTCCCCTGTGACGTCGAGTGTCTCCTTATGTCCAAATAGACGGGAGTTATATATGTCCAAATAGACGGGAGTTATATGCCCCTCACCACATCTGCCTAAAACCTAACCTTCGTTTTTTTATAAAATTAAACCCTTGTTAATATAGCCCTCTTGATTTGAACCCTGGCAATTTTAACCCTCTGGCAATTTTAGCCCTCTATTTTATTTTTTAATAATGATATATATCTGGTCTCGTCCAGTAGCCGTCTTTAGTGGTCAGCGGTTGGGTGGAGAGTGCATAACCATTTCCGATTCCTTCGGGGATCGGATCTTGGATCGATTTCCCCTAACACGCCAGGTCCTCCAACTCTGAGCTTCAGATGGTGATGGATGGGGCTTTGTTTATATATGGTTATTAAATTTTAAAATTAAAAACAAATGTGTTGATAGTGAAAAAACGATTTATGAAGCACCATACAGTGTTGATAGGTATTTAAAAATAAATGTATTGAGGTTGAAAAAACGATTTATGAAGCACCATACAGTGTTGAAAGGTATTTAGCAGTGGGAGGGGCACCCCGCCCTCTACCATACGGAGTTGGAGAGGGAACAGAGACAGTTGTCATCCCAATTCGCCTGATGAGAACCTTTGGAAAGTTCGAAACGCGTCGCGAGAGTGTGCCTGGATGACACGGGACCGTAAAAATGAGTACAGCTGCCATCATTTGAAAGGTGGGTGATGTAGCAGAGCCTTGGAAAATTTTCTCTTCATGCCCAAATAGGCGTCGAGTTGGTCAAAATGGCCTCCATCATTGGTGTGAGTGATGTTGAAGAGCCGCATAATTTTTTCTCCGTCCCCTGTGACGTCGAGTGTCTCCTTATGTCCAAATAGACGGGAGTTATATATGTCCAAATAGACGGGAGTTATATGCCCCTCACCACATCTGCCTAAAACCTAACCTTCGTTTTTTTATAAAATTAAACCCTTGTTAATATAGCCCTCTTGATTTGAACCCTGGCAATTTTAACCCTCTGGCAATTTTAGCCCTCTATTTTATTTTTTAATAATGATATATATCTGGTCTCGTCCAGTAGCCGTCTTTAGTGGTCAGCGGTTGGGTGGAGAGTGCATAACCATTTCCGATTCCTTCGGGGATCGGATCTTGGATCGATTTCCCCTAACACGCCAGGTCCTCCAACTCTGAGCTTCAGATGGTGATGGATGGGGCTTTGTTTATATATGGTTATTAAATTTTAAAATTAAAAACAAATGTGTTGATAGTGAAAAAACGATTTATGAAGCACCATACAGTGTTGATAGGTATTTAAAAATAAATGTATTGAGGTTGAAAAAACGATTTATGAAGCACCATACAGTGTTGAAAGGTATTTAGCAGTGGGAGGGGCACCCCGCCCTCTACCATACGGAGTTGGAGAGGGAACAGAGACAGTTGTCATCCCAATTCGCCTGATGAGAACCTTTGGAAAGTTCGAAACGCGTCGCGAGAGTGTGCCTGGATGACACGGGACCGTAAAAATGAGTACAGCTGCCATCATTTGAAAGGTGGGTGATGTAGCAGAGCCTTGGAAAATTTTCTCTTCATGCCCAAATAGGCGTCGAGTTGGTCAAAATGGCCTCCATCATTGGTGTGAGTGATGTTGAAGAGCCGCATAATTTTTTCTCCGTCCCCTGTGACGTCGAGTGTCTCCTTATGTCCAAATAGACGGGAGTTATATATGTCCAAATAGACGGGAGTTATATGCCCCTCACCACATCTGCCTAAAACCTAACCTTCGTTTTTTTATAAAATTAAACCCTTGTTAATATAGCCCTCTTGATTTGAACCCTGGCAATTTTAACCCTCTGGCAATTTTAGCCCTCTATTTTATTTTTTAATAATGATATATATCTGGTCTCGTCCAGTAGCCGTCTTTAGTGGTCAGCGGTTGGGTGGAGAGTGCATAACCATTTCCGATTCCTTCGGGGATCGGATCTTGGATCGATTTCCCCTAACACGCCAGGTCCTCCAACTCTGAGCTTCAGATGGTGATGGATGGGGCTTTGTTTATATATGGTTATTAAATTTTAAAATTAAAAACAAATGTGTTGATAGTGAAAAAACGATTTATGAAGCACCATACAGTGTTGATAGGTATTTAAAAATAAATGTATTGAGGTTGAAAAAACGATTTATGAAGCACCATACAGTGTTGAAAGGTATTTAGCAGTGGGAGGGGCACCCCGCCCTCTACCATACGGAGTTGGAGAGGGAACAGAGACAGTTGTCATCCCAATTCGCCTGATGAGAACCTTTGGAAAGTTCGAAACGCGTCGCGAGAGTGTGCCTGGATGACACGGGACCGTAAAAATGAGTACAGCTGCCATCATTTGAAAGGTGGGTGATGTAGCAGAGCCTTGGAAAATTTTCTCTTCATGCCCAAATAGGCGTCGAGTTGGTCAAAATGGCCTCCATCATTGGTGTGAGTGATGTTGAAGAGCCGCATAATTTTTTCTCCGTCCCCTGTGACGTCGAGTGTCTCCTTATGTCCAAATAGACGGGAGTTATATATGTCCAAATAGACGGGAGTTATATGCCCCTCACCACATCTGCCTAAAACCTAACCTTCGTTTTTTTATAAAATTAAACCCTTGTTAATATAGCCCTCTTGATTTGAACCCTGGCAATTTTAACCCTCTGGCAATTTTAGCCCTCTATTTTATTTTTTAATAATGATATATATCTGGTCTCGTCCAGTAGCCGTCTTTAGTGGTCAGCGGTTGGGTGGAGAGTGCATAACCATTTCCGATTCCTTCGGGGATCGGATCTTGGATCGATTTCCCCTAACACGCCAGGTCCTCCAACTCTGAGCTTCAGATGGTGATGGATGGGGCTTTGTTTATATATGGTTATTAAATTTTAAAATTAAAAACAAATGTGTTGATAGTGAAAAAACGATTTATGAAGCACCATACAGTGTTGATAGGTATTTAAAAATAAATGTATTGAGGTTGAAAAAACGATTTATGAAGCACCATACAGTGTTGAAAGGTATTTAGCAGTGGGAGGGGCACCCCGCCCTCTACCATACGGAGTTGGAGAGGGAACAGAGACAGTTGTCATCCCAATTCGCCTGATGAGAACCTTTGGAAAGTTCGAAACGCGTCGCGAGAGTGTGCCTGGATGACACGGGACCGTAAAAATGAGTACAGCTGCCATCATTTGAAAGGTGGGTGATGTAGCAGAGCCTTGGAAAATTTTCTCTTCATGCCCAAATAGGCGTCGAGTTGGTCAAAATGGCCTCCATCATTGGTGTGAGTGATGTTGAAGAGCCGCATAATTTTTTCTCCGTCCCCTGTGACGTCGAGTGTCTCCTTATGTCCAAATAGACGGGAGTTATATATGTCCAAATAGACGGGAGTTATATGCCCCTCACCACATCTGCCTAAAACCTAACCTTCGTTTTTTTATAAAATTAAACCCTTGTTAATATAGCCCTCTTGATTTGAACCCTGGCAATTTTAACCCTCTGGCAATTTTAGCCCTCTATTTTATTTTTTAATAATGATATATATCTGGTCTCGTCCAGTAGCCGTCTTTAGTGGTCAGCGGTTGGGTGGAGAGTGCATAACCATTTCCGATTCCTTCGGGGATCGGATCTTGGATCGATTTCCCCTAACACGCCAGGTCCTCCAACTCTGAGCTTCAGATGGTGATGGATGGGGCTTTGTTTATATATGGTTATTAAATTTTAAAATTAAAAACAAATGTGTTGATAGTGAAAAAACGATTTATGAAGCACCATACAGTGTTGATAGGTATTTAAAAATAAATGTATTGAGGTTGAAAAAACGATTTATGAAGCACCATACAGTGTTGAAAGGTATTTAGCAGTGGGAGGGGCACCCCGCCCTCTACCATACGGAGTTGGAGAGGGAACAGAGACAGTTGTCATCCCAATTCGCCTGATGAGAACCTTTGGAAAGTTCGAAACGCGTCGCGAGAGTGTGCCTGGATGACACGGGACCGTAAAAATGAGTACAGCTGCCATCATTTGAAAGGTGGGTGATGTAGCAGAGCCTTGGAAAATTTTCTCTTCATGCCCAAATAGGCGTCGAGTTGGTCAAAATGGCCTCCATCATTGGTGTGAGTGATGTTGAAGAGCCGCATAATTTTTTCTCCGTCCCCTGTGACGTCGAGTGTCTCCTTATGTCCAAATAGACGGGAGTTATATATGTCCAAATAGACGGGAGTTATATGCCCCTCACCACATCTGCCTAAAACCTAACCTTCGTTTTTTTATAAAATTAAACCCTTGTTAATATAGCCCTCTTGATTTGAACCCTGGCAATTTTAACCCTCTGGCAATTTTAGCCCTCTATTTTATTTTTTAATAATGATATATATCTGGTCTCGTCCAGTAGCCGTCTTTAGTGGTCAGCGGTTGGGTGGAGAGTGCATAACCATTTCCGATTCCTTCGGGGATCGGATCTTGGATCGATTTCCCCTAACACGCCAGGTCCTCCAACTCTGAGCTTCAGATGGTGATGGATGGGGCTTTGTTTATATATGGTTATTAAATTTTAAAATTAAAAACAAATGTGTTGATAGTGAAAAAACGATTTATGAAGCACCATACAGTGTTGATAGGTATTTAAAAATAAATGTATTGAGGTTGAAAAAACGATTTATGAAGCACCATACAGTGTTGAAAGGTATTTAGCAGTGGGAGGGGCACCCCGCCCTCTACCATACGGAGTTGGAGAGGGAACAGAGACAGTTGTCATCCCAATTCGCCTGATGAGAACCTTTGGAAAGTTCGAAACGCGTCGCGAGAGTGTGCCTGGATGACACGGGACCGTAAAAATGAGTACAGCTGCCATCATTTGAAAGGTGGGTGATGTAGCAGAGCCTTGGAAAATTTTCTCTTCATGCCCAAATAGGCGTCGAGTTGGTCAAAATGGCCTCCATCATTGGTGTGAGTGATGTTGAAGAGCCGCATAATTTTTTCTCCGTCCCCTGTGACGTCGAGTGTCTCCTTATGTCCAAATAGACGGGAGTTATATATGTCCAAATAGACGGGAGTTATATGCCCCTCACCACATCTGCCTAAAACCTAACCTTCGTTTTTTTATAAAATTAAACCCTTGTTAATATAGCCCTCTTGATTTGAACCCTGGCAATTTTAACCCTCTGGCAATTTTAGCCCTCTATTTTATTTTTTAATAATGATATATATCTGGTCTCGTCCAGTAGCCGTCTTTAGTGGTCAGCGGTTGGGTGGAGAGTGCATAACCATTTCCGATTCCTTCGGGGATCGGATCTTGGATCGATTTCCCCTAACACGCCAGGTCCTCCAACTCTGAGCTTCAGATGGTGATGGATGGGGCTTTGTTTATATATGGTTATTAAATTTTAAAATTAAAAACAAATGTGTTGATAGTGAAAAAACGATTTATGAAGCACCATACAGTGTTGATAGGTATTTAAAAATAAATGTATTGAGGTTGAAAAAACGATTTATGAAGCACCATACAGTGTTGAAAGGTATTTAGCAGTGGGAGGGGCACCCCGCCCTCTACCATACGGAGTTGGAGAGGGAACAGAGACAGTTGTCATCCCAATTCGCCTGATGAGAACCTTTGGAAAGTTCGAAACGCGTCGCGAGAGTGTGCCTGGATGACACGGGACCGTAAAAATGAGTACAGCTGCCATCATTTGAAAGGTGGGTGATGTAGCAGAGCCTTGGAAAATTTTCTCTTCATGCCCAAATAGGCGTCGAGTTGGTCAAAATGGCCTCCATCATTGGTAGTGAGTGATGTTGAAGAGCCGCATAATTTTTTCTCCGTCCCCTGTGACGTCGAGTGTCTCCTTATGTCCAAATAGACGGGAGTTATATATGTCCAAATAGACGGGAGTTATATGCCCCTCACCACATCTGCCTAAAACCTAACCTTCGTTTTTTTATAAAATTAAACCCTTGTTAATATAGCCCTCTTGATTTGAACCCTGGCAATTTTAACCCTCTGGCAATTTTAGCCCTCTATTTTATTTTTTAATAATGATATATATCTGGTCTCGTCCAGTAGCCGTCTTTAGTGGTCAGCGGTTGGGTGGAGAGTGCATAACCATTTCCGATTCCTTCGGGGATCGGATCTTGGATCGATTTCCCCTAACACGCCAGGTCCTCCAACTCTGAGCTTCAGATGGTGATGGATGGGGCTTTGTTTATATATGGTTATTAAATTTTAAAATTAAAAACAAATGTGTTGATAGTGAAAAAACGATTTATGAAGCACCATACAGTGTTGATAGGTATTTAAAAATAAATGTATTGAGGTTGAAAAAACGATTTATGAAGCACCATACAGTGTTGAAAGGTATTTAGCAGTGGGAGGGGCACCCCGCCCTCTACCATACGGAGTTGGAGAGGGAACAGAGACAGTTGTCATCCCAATTCGCCTGATGAGAACCTTTGGAAAGTTCGAAACGCGTCGCGAGAGTGTGCCTGGATGACACGGGACCGTAAAAATGAGTACAGCTGCCATCATTTGAAAGGTGGGTGATGTAGCAGAGCCTTGGAAAATTTTCTCTTCATGCCCAAATAGGCGTCGAGTATCATTGGTGTGAGTGATGTTGAAGAGCCGCATAATTTTTTCTCCGTCCCCTGTGACGTCGAGTGTCTCCTTATGTCCAAATAGACGGGAGTTATATATGTCCAAATAGACGGGAGTTATATGCCCCTCACCACATCTGCCTAAAACCTAACCTTCGTTTTTTTATAAAATTAAACCCTTGTTAATATAGCCCTCTTGATTTGAACCCTGGCAATTTTAGCCCTCTATTTTATTTTTTAATAATGATATATATCTGGTCTCGTCCAGTAGCCGTCTTTAGTGGTCAGCGGTTGGGTGGAGAGTGCATAACCATTTCCGATTCCTTCGGGGATCGGATCTTGGATCGATTTCCCCTAACACGCCAGGTCCTCCAACTCTGAGCTTCAGATGGTGATGGATGGGGCTTTGTTTATGTATGGTTATTAAATTTTAAAATTAAAAACAAATGTGTTGATAGTGAAAAAACGATTTATGAAGCACCATACAGTGTTGATAGGTATTTAAAAATAAATGTATTGAGGTTGAAAAAACGATTTATGAAGCACCATACAGTGTTGAAAGGTATTTAGCAGTGGGAGGGGCACCCCGCCCTCTACCATACGGAGTTGGAGAGGGAACAGAGACAGTTGTCATCCCAATTCGCCTGATGAGAACCTTTGGAAAGTTCGAAACGCGTCGCGAGAGTGTGCCTGGATGACACGGGACCGTAAAAATGAGTACAGCTGCCATCATTTGAAAGGTGGGTGATGTAGCAGAGCCTTGGAAAATTTTCTCTTCATGCCCAAATAGGCGTCGAGTTGGTCAAAATGGCCTCCATCATTGGTGTGAGTGATGTTGAAGAGCCGCATAATTTTTTCTCCGTCCCCTGTGACGTCGAGTGTCTCCTTATGTCCAAATAGACGGGAGTTATATATGTCCAAATAGACGGGAGTTATATGCCCCTCACCACATCTGCCTAAAACCTAACCTTCGTTTTTTTATAAAATTAAACCCTTGTTAATATAGCCCTCTTGATTTGAACCCTGGCAATTTTAGCCCTCTATTTTATTTTTTAATAATGATATATATCTGGTCTCGTCCAGTAGCCGTCTTTAGTGGTCAGCGGTTGGGTGGAGAGTGCATAACCATTTCCGATTCCTTCGGGGATCGGATCTTGGATCGATTTCCCCTAACACGCCAGGTCCTCCAACTCTGAGCTTCAGATGGTGATGGATGGGGCTTTGTTTATGTATGGTTATTAAATTTTAAAATTAAAAACAAATGTGTTGATAGTGAAAAAACGATTTATGAAGCACCATACAGTGTTGATAGGTATTTAAAAATAAATGTATTGAGGTTGAAAAAACGATTTATGAAGCACCATACAGTGTTGAAAGGTATTTAGCAGTGGGAGGGGCACCCCGCCCTCTACCATACGGAGTTGGAGAGGGAACAGAGACAGTTGTCATCCCAATTCGCCTGATGAGAACCTTTGGAAAGTTCGAAACGCGTCGCGAGAGTGTGCCTGGATGACACGGGACCGTAAAAATGAGTACAGCTGCCATCATTTGAAAGGTGGGTGATGTAGCAGAGCCTTGGAAAATTTTCTCTTCATGCCCAAATAGGCGTCGAGTTGGTCAAAATGGCCTCCATCATTGGTGTGAGTGATGTTGAAGAGCCGCATAATTTTTTCTCCGTCCCCTGTGACGTCGAGTGTCTCCTTATGTCCAAATAGACGGGAGTTATATATGTCCAAATAGACGGGAGTTATATGCCCCTCACCACATCTGCCTAAAACCTAACCTTCGTTTTTTTATAAAATTAAACCCTTGTTAATATAGCCCTCTTGATTTGAACCCTGGCAATTTTAGCCCTCTATTTTATTTTTTAATAATGATATATATCTGGTCTCGTCCAGTAGCCGTCTTTAGTGGTCAGCGGTTGGGTGGAGAGTGCATAACCATTTCCGATTCCTTCGGGGATCGGATCTTGGATCGATTTCCCCTAACACGCCAGGTCCTCCAACTCTGAGCTTCAGATGGTGATGGATGGGGCTTTGTTTATGTATGGTTATTAAATTTTAAAATTAAAAACAAATGTGTTGATAGTGAAAAAACGATTTATGAAGCACCATACAGTGTTGATAGGTATTTAAAAATAAATGTATTGAGGTTGAAAAAACGATTTATGAAGCACCATACAGTGTTGAAAGGTATTTAGCAGTGGGAGGGGCACCCCGCCCTCTACCATACGGAGTTGGAGAGGGAACAGAGACAGTTGTCATCCCAATTCGCCTGATGAGAACCTTTGGAAAGTTCGAAACGCGTCGCGAGAGTGTGCCTGGATGACACGGGACCGTAAAAATGAGTACAGCTGCCATCATTTGAAAGGTGGGTGATGTAGCAGAGCCTTGGAAAATTTTCTCTTCATGCCCAAATAGGCGTCGAGTTGGTCAAAATGGCCTCCATCATTGGTGTGAGTGATGTTGAAGAGCCGCATAATTTTTTCTCCGTCCCCTGTGACGTCGAGTGTCTCCTTATGTCCAAATAGACGGGAGTTATATATGTCCAAATAGACGGGAGTTATATGCCCCTCACCACATCTGCCTAAAACCTAACCTTCGTTTTTTTATAAAATTAAACCCTTGTTAATATAGCCCTCTTGATTTGAACCCTGGCAATTTTAGCCCTCTATTTTATTTTTAATAATGATATATATCTGGTCTCGTCCAGTAGCCGTCTTTAGTGGTCAGCGGTTGGGTGGAGAGTGCATAACCATTTCCGATTCCTTCGGGGATCGGATCTTGGATCGATTTCCCCTAACACGCCAGGTCCTCCAACTCTGAGCTTCAGATGGTGATGGATGGGGCTTTGTTTATGTATGGTTATTAAATTTTAAAATTAAAAACAAATGTGTTGATAGTGAAAAAACGATTTATGAAGCACCATACAGTGTTGATAGGTATTTAAAAATAAATGTATTGAGGTTGAAAAAACGATTTATGAAGCACCATACAGTGTTGAAAGGTATTTAGCAGTGGGAGGGGCACCCCGCCCTCTACCATACGGAGTTGGAGAGGGAACAGAGACAGTTGTCATCCCAATTCGCCTGATGAGAACCTTTGGAAAGTTCGAAACGCGTCGCGAGAGTGTGCCTGGATGACACGGGACCGTAAAAATGAGTACAGCTGCCATCATTTGAAAGGTGGGTGATGTAGCAGAGCCTTGGAAAATTTTCTCTTCATGCCCAAATAGGCGTCGAGTTGGTCAAAATGGCCTCCATCATTGGTGTGAGTGATGTTGAAGAGCCGCATAATTTTTTCTCCGTCCCCTGTGACGTCGAGTGTCTCCTTATGTCCAAATAGACGGGAGTTATATATGTCCAAATAGACGGGAGTTATATGCCCCTCACCACATCTGCCTAAAACCTAACCTTCGTTTTTTTATAAAATTAAACCCTTGTTAATATAGCCCTCTTGATTTGAACCCTGGCAATTTTAGCCCTCTATTTTATTTTTTAATAATGATATATATCTGGTCTCGTCCAGTAGCCGTCTTTAGTGGTCAGCGGTTGGGTGGAGAGTGCATAACCATTTCCGATTCCTTCGGGGATCGGATCTTGGATCGATTTCCCCTAACACGCCAGGTCCTCCAACTCTGAGCTTCAGATGGTGATGGATGGGGCTTTGTTTATGTATGGTTATTAAATTTTAAAATTAAAAACAAATGTGTTGATAGTGAAAAAACGATTTATGAAGCACCATACAGTGTTGATAGGTATTTAAAAATAAATGTATTGAGGTTGAAAAAACGATTTATGAAGCACCATACAGTGTTGAAAGGTATTTAGCAGTGGGAGGGGCACCCCGCCCTCTACCATACGGAGTTGGAGAGGGAACAGAGACAGTTGTCATCCCAATTCGCCTGATGAGAACCTTTGGAAAGTTCGAAACGCGTCGCGAGAGTGTGCCTGGATGACACGGGACCGTAAAAATGAGTACAGCTGCCATCATTTGAAAGGTGGGTGATGTAGCAGAGCCTTGGAAAATTTTCTCTTCATGCCCAAATAGGCGTCGAGTTGGTCAAAATGGCCTCCATCATTGGTGTGAGTGATGTTGAAGAGCCGCATAATTTTTTCTCCGTCCCCTGTGACGTCGAGTGTCTCCTTATGTCCAAATAGACGGGAGTTATATATGTCCAAATAGACGGGAGTTATATGCCCCTCACCACATCTGCCTAAAACCTAACCTTCGTTTTTTTATAAAATTAAACCCTTGTTAATATAGCCCTCTTGATTTGAACCCTGGCAATTTTAGCCCTCTATTTTATTTTTTAATAATGATATATATCTGGTCTCGTCCAGTAGCCGTCTTTAGTGGTCAGCGGTTGGGTGGAGAGTGCATAACCATTTCCGATTCCTTCGGGGATCGGATCTTGGATCGATTTCCCCTAACACGCCAGGTCCTCCAACTCTGAGCTTCAGATGGTGATGGATGGGGCTTTGTTTATGTATGGTTATTAAATTTTAAAATTAAAAACAAATGTGTTGATAGTGAAAAAACGATTTATGAAGCACCATACAGTGTTGATAGGTATTTAAAAATAAATGTATTGAGGTTGAAAAAACGATTTATGAAGCACCATACAGTGTTGAAAGGTATTTAGCAGTGGGAGGGGCACCCCGCCCTCTACCATACGGAGTTGGAGAGGGAACAGAGACAGTTGTCATCCCAATTCGCCTGATGAGAACCTTTGGAAAGTTCGAAACGCGTCGCGAGAGTGTGCCTGGATGACACGGGACCGTAAAAATGAGTACAGCTGCCATCATTTGAAAGGTGGGTGATGTAGCAGAGCCTTGGAAAATTTTCTCTTCATGCCCAAATAGGCGTCGAGTTGGTCAAAATGGCCTCCATCATTGGTGTGAGTGATGTTGAAGAGCCGCATAATTTTTTCTCCGTCCCCTGTGACGTCGAGTGTCTCCTTATGTCCAAATAGACGGGAGTTATATATGTCCAAATAGACGGGAGTTATATGCCCCTCACCACATCTGCCTAAAACCTAACCTTCGTTTTTTTATAAAATTAAACCCTTGTTAATATAGCCCTCTTGATTTGAACCCTGGCAATTTTAGCCCTCTATTTTATTTTTTAATAATGATATATATCTGGTCTCGTCCAGTAGCCGTCTTTAGTGGTCAGCGGTTGGGTGGAGAGTGCATAACCATTTCCGATTCCTTCGGGGATCGGATCTTGGATCGATTTCCCCTAACACGCCAGGTCCTCCAACTCTGAGCTTCAGATGGTGATGGATGGGGCTTTGTTTATGTATGGTTATTAAATTTTAAAATTAAAAACAAATGTGTTGATAGTGAAAAAACGATTTATGAAGCACCATACAGTGTTGATAGGTATTTAAAAATAAATGTATTGAGGTTGAAAAAACGATTTATGAAGCACCATACAGTGTTGAAAGGTATTTAGCAGTGGGAGGGGCACCCCGCCCTCTACCATACGGAGTTGGAGAGGGAACAGAGACAGTTGTCATCCCAATTCGCCTGATGAGAACCTTTGGAAAGTTCGAAACGCGTCGCGAGAGTGTGCCTGGATGACACGGGACCGTAAAAATGAGTACAGCTGCCATCATTTGAAAGGTGGGTGATGTAGCAGAGCCTTGGAAAATTTTCTCTTCATGCCCAAATAGGCGTCGAGTTGGTCAAAATGGCCTCCATCATTGGTGTGAGTGATGTTGAAGAGCCGCATAATTTTTTCTCCGTCCCCTGTGACGTCGAGTGTCTCCTTATGTCCAAATAGACGGGAGTTATATATGTCCAAATAGACGGGAGTTATATGCCCCTCACCACATCTGCCTAAAACCTAACCTTCGTTTTTTTATAAAATTAAACCCTTGTTAATATAGCCCTCTTGATTTGAACCCTGGCAATTTTAGCCCTCTATTTTATTTTTTAATAATGATATATATCTGGTCTCGTCCAGTAGCCGTCTTTAGTGGTCAGCGGTTGGGTGGAGAGTGCATAACCATTTCCGATTCCTTCGGGGATCGGATCTTGGATCGATTTCCCCTAACACGCCAGGTCCTCCAACTCTGAGCTTCAGATGGTGATGGATGGGGCTTTGTTTATGTATGGTTATTAAATTTTAAAATTAAAAACAAATGTGTTGATAGTGAAAAAACGATTTATGAAGCACCATACAGTGTTGATAGGTATTTAAAAATAAATGTATTGAGGTTGAAAAAACGATTTATGAAGCACCATACAGTGTTGAAAGGTATTTAGCAGTGGGAGGGGCACCCCGCCCTCTACCATACGGAGTTGGAGAGGGAACAGAGACAGTTGTCATCCCAATTCGCCTGATGAGAACCTTTGGAAAGTTCGAAACGCGTCGCGAGAGTGTGCCTGGATGACACGGGACCGTAAAAATGAGTACAGCTGCCATCATTTGAAAGGTGGGTGATGTAGCAGAGCCTTGGAAAATTTTCTCTTCATGCCCAAATAGGCGTCGAGTTGGTCAAAATGGCCTCCATCATTGGTGTGAGTGATGTTGAAGAGCCGCATAATTTTTTCTCCGTCCCCTGTGACGTCGAGTGTCTCCTTATGTCCAAATAGACGGGAGTTATATATGTCCAAATAGACGGGAGTTATATGCCCCTCACCACATCTGCCTAAAACCTAACCTTCGTTTTTTTATAAAATTAAACCCTTGTTAATATAGCCCTCTTGATTTGAACCCTGGCAATTTTAGCCCTCTATTTTATTTTTTAATAATGATATATATCTGGTCTCGTCCAGTAGCCGTCTTTAGTGGTCAGCGGTTGGGTGGAGAGTGCATAACCATTTCCGATTCCTTCGGGGATCGGATCTTGGATCGATTTCCCCTAACACGCCAGGTCCTCCAACTCTGAGCTTCAGATGGTGATGGATGGGGCTTTGTTTATGTATGGTTATTAAATTTTAAAATTAAAAACAAATGTGTTGATAGTGAAAAAACGATTTATGAAGCACCATACAGTGTTGATAGGTATTTAAAAATAAATGTATTGAGGTTGAAAAAACGATTTATGAAGCACCATACAGTGTTGAAAGGTATTTAGCAGTGGGAGGGGCACCCCGCCCTCTACCATACGGAGTTGGAGAGGGAACAGAGACAGTTGTCATCCCAATTCGCCTGATGAGAACCTTTGGAAAGTTCGAAACGCGTCGCGAGAGTGTGCCTGGATGACACGGGACCGTAAAAATGAGTACAGCTGCCATCATTTGAAAGGTGGGTGATGTAGCAGAGCCTTGGAAAATTTTCTCTTCATGCCCAAATAGGCGTCGAGTTGGTCAAAATGGCCTCCATCATTGGTGTGAGTGATGTTGAAGAGCCGCATAATTTTTTTCTCCGTCCCCTGTGACGTCGAGTGTCTCCTTATGTCCAAATAGACGGGAGTTATATATGTCCAAATAGACGGGAGTTATATGCCCCTCACCACATCTGCCTAAAACCTAACCTTCGTTTTTTTTATAAAATTAAACCCTTGTTAATATAGCCCTCTTGATTTGAACCCTGGCAATTTTAGCCCTCTATTTTATTTTTTAATAATGATATATATCTGGTCTCGTCCAGTAGCCGTCTTTAGTGGTCAGCGGTTGGGTGGAGAGTGCATAACCATTTCCGATTCCTTCGGGGATCGGATCTTGGATCGATTTCCCCTAACACGCCAGGTCCTCCAACTCTGAGCTTCAGATGGTGATGGATGGGGCTTTGTTTATGTATGGTTATTAAATTTTAAAATTAAAAACAAATGTGTTGATAGTGAAAAAACGATTTATGAAGCACCATACAGTGTTGATAGGTATTTAAAAATAAATGTATTGAGGTTGAAAAAACGATTTATGAAGCACCATACAGTGTTGAAAGGTATTTAGCAGTGGGAGGGGCACCCCGCCCTCTACCATACGGAGTTGGAGAGGGAACAGAGACAGTTGTCATCCCAATTCGCCTGATGAGAACCTTTGGAAAGTTCGAAACGCGTCGCGAGAGTGTGCCTGGATGACACGGGACCGTAAAAATGAGTACAGCTGCCATCATTTGAAAGGTGGGTGATGTAGCAGAGCCTTGGAAAATTTTCTCTTCATGCCCAAATAGGCGTCGAGTTGGTCAAAATGGCCTCCATCATTGGTGTGAGTGATGTTGAAGAGCCGCATAATTTTTTCTCCGTCCCCTGTGACGTCGAGTGTCTCCTTATGTCCAAATAGACGGGAGTTATATATGTCCAAATAGACGGGAGTTATATGCCCCTCACCACATCTGCCTAAAACCTAACCTTCGTTTTTTTATAAAATTAAACCCTTGTTAATATAGCCCTCTTGATTTGAACCCTGGCAATTTTAGCCCTCTATTTTATTTTTTAATAATGATATATATCTGGTCTCGTCCAGTAGCCGTCTTTAGTGGTCAGCGGTTGGGTGGAGAGTGCATAACCATTTCCGATTCCTTCGGGGATCGGATCTTGGATCGATTTCCCCTAACACGCCAGGTCCTCCAACTCTGAGCTTCAGATGGTGATGGATGGGGCTTTGTTTATGTATGGTTATTAAATTTTAAAATTAAAAACAAATGTGTTGATAGTGAAAAAACGATTTATGAAGCACCATACAGTGTTGATAGGTATTTAAAAATAAATGTATTGAGGTTGAAAAAACGATTTATGAAGCACCATACAGTGTTGAAAGGTATTTAGCAGTGGGAGGGGCACCCCGCCCTCTACCATACGGAGTTGGAGAGGGAACAGAGACAGTTGTCATCCCAATTCGCCTGATGAGAACCTTTGGAAAGTTCGAAACGCGTCGCGAGAGTGTGCCTGGATGACACGGGACCGTAAAAATGAGTACAGCTGCCATCATTTGAAAGGTGGGTGATGTAGCAGAGCCTTGGAAAATTTTCTCTTCATGCCCAAATAGGCGTCGAGTTGGTCAAAATGGCCTCCATCATTGGTGTGAGTGATGTTGAAGAGCCGCATAATTTTTTCTCCGTCCCCTGTGACGTCGAGTGTCTCCTTATGTCCAAATAGACGGGAGTTATATATGTCCAAATAGACGGGAGTTATATGCCCCTCACCACATCTGCCTAAAACCTAACCTTCGTTTTTTTATAAAATTAAACCCTTGTTAATATAGCCCTCTTGATTTGAACCCTGGCAATTTTAGCCCTCTATTTTATTTTTTAATAATGATATATATCTGGTCTCGTCCAGTAGCCGTCTTTAGTGGTCAGCGGTTGGGTGGAGAGTGCATAACCATTTCCGATTCCTTCGGGGATCGGATCTTGGATCGATTTCCCCTAACACGCCAGGTCCTCCAACTCTGAGCTTCAGATGGTGATGGATGGGGCTTTGTTTATGTATGGTTATTAAATTTTAAAATTAAAAACAAATGTGTTGATAGTGAAAAAACGATTTATGAAGCACCATACAGTGTTGATAGGTATTTAAAAATAAATGTATTGAGGTTGAAAAAACGATTTATGAAGCACCATACAGTGTTGAAAGGTATTTAGCAGTGGGAGGGGCACCCCGCCCTCTACCATACGGAGTTGGAGAGGGAACAGAGACAGTTGTCATCCCAATTCGCCTGATGAGAACCTTTGGAAAGTTCGAAACGCGTCGCGAGAGTGTGCCTGGATGACACGGGACCGTAAAAATGAGTACAGCTGCCATCATTTGAAAGGTGGGTGATGTAGCAGAGCCTTGGAAAATTTCTCTCTTCATGCCCAAATAGGCGTCGAGTTGGTCAAAATGGCCTCCATCATTGGTGTGAGTGATGTTGAAGAGCCGCATAATTTTTTCTCCGTCCCCTGTGACGTCGAGTGTCTCCTTATGTCCAAATAGACGGGAGTTATATATGTCCAAATAGACGGGAGTTATATGCCCCTCACCACATCTGCCTAAAACCTAACCTTCGTTTTTTTATAAAATTAAACCCTTGTTAATATAGCCCTCTTGATTTGAACCCTGGCAATTTTAGCCCTCTATTTTATTTTTTAATAATGATATATATCTGGTCTCGTCCAGTAGCCGTCTTTAGTGGTCAGCGGTTGGGTGGAGAGTGCATAACCATTTCCGATTCCTTCGGGGATCGGATCTTGGATCGATTTCCCCTAACACGCCAGGTCCTCCAACTCTGAGCTTCAGATGGTGATGGATGGGGCTTTGTTTATGTATGGTTATTAAATTTTAAAATTAAAAACAAATGTGTTGATAGTGAAAAAACGATTTATGAAGCACCATACAGTGTTGATAGGTATTTAAAAATAAATGTATTGAGGTTGAAAAAACGATTTATGAAGCACCATACAGTGTTGAAAGGTATTTAGCAGTGGGAGGGGCACCCCGCCCTCTACCATACGGAGTTGGAGAGGGAACAGAGACAGTTGTCATCCCAATTCGCCTGATGAGAACCTTTGGAAAGTTCGAAACGCGTCGCGAGAGTGTGCCTGGATGACACGGGACCGTAAAAATGAGTACAGCTGCCATCATTTGAAAGGTGGGTGATGTAGCAGAGCCTTGGAAAATTTTCTCTTCATGCCCAAATAGGCGTCGAGTTGGTCAAAATGGCCTCCATCATTGGTGTGAGTGATGTTGAAGAGCCGCATAATTTTTTCTCCGTCCCCTGTGACGTCGAGTGTCTCCTTATGTCCAAATAGACGGGAGTTATATATGTCCAAATAGACGGGAGTTATATGCCCCTCACCACATCTGCCTAAAACCTAACCTTCGTTTTTTTATAAAATTAAACCCTTGTTAATATAGCCCTCTTGATTTGAACCCTGGCAATTTTAGCCCTCTATTTTATTTTTTAATAATGATATATATCTGGTCTCGTCCAGTAGCCGTCTTTAGTGGTCAGCGGTTGGGTGGAGAGTGCATAACCATTTCCGATTCCTTCGGGGATCGGATCTTGGATCGATTTCCCCTAACACGCCAGGTCCTCCAACTCTGAGCTTCAGATGGTGATGGATGGGGCTTTGTTTATGTATGGTTATTAAATTTTAAAATTAAAAACAAATGTGTTGATAGTGAAAAAACGATTTATGAAGCACCATACAGTGTTGATAGGTATTTAAAAATAAATGTATTGAGGTTGAAAAAACGATTTATGAAGCACCATACAGTGTTGAAAGGTATTTAGCAGTGGGAGGGGCACCCCGCCCTCTACCATACGGAGTTGGAGAGGGAACAGAGACAGTTGTCATCCCAATTCGCCTGATGAGAACCTTTGGAAAGTTCGAAACGCGTCGCGAGAGTGTGCCTGGATGACACGGGACCGTAAAAATGAGTACAGCTGCCATCATTTGAAAGGTGGGTGATGTAGCAGAGCCTTGGAAAATTTTCTCTTCATGCCCAAATAGGCGTCGAGTTGGTCAAAATGGCCTCCATCATTGGTGTGAGTGATGTTGAAGAGCCGCATAATTTTTTCTCCGTCCCCTGTGACGTCGAGTGTCTCCTTATGTCCAAATAGACGGGAGTTATATATGTCCAAATAGACGGGAGTTATATGCCCCTCACCACATCTGCCTAAAACCTAACCTTCGTTTTTTTATAAAATTAAACCCTTGTTAATATAGCCCTCTTGATTTGAACCCTGGCAATTTTAGCCCTCTATTTTATTTTTTAATAATGATATATATCTGGTCTCGTCCAGTAGCCGTCTTTAGTGGTCAGCGGTTGGGTGGAGAGTGCATAACCATTTCCGATTCCTTCGGGGATCGGATCTTGGATCGATTTCCCCTAACACGCCAGGTCCTCCAACTCTGAGCTTCAGATGGTGATGGATGGGGCTTTGTTTATGTATGGTTATTAAATTTTAAAATTAAAAACAAATGTGTTGATAGTGAAAAAACGATTTATGAAGCACCATACAGTGTTGATAGGTATTTAAAAATAAATGTATTGAGGTTGAAAAAACGATTTATGAAGCACCATACAGTGTTGAAAGGTATTTAGCAGTGGGAGGGGCACCCCGCCCTCTACCATACGGAGTTGGAGAGGGAACAGAGACAGTTGTCATCCCAATTCGCCTGATGAGAACCTTTGGAAAGTTCGAAACGCGTCGCGAGAGTGTGCCTGGATGACACGGGACCGTAAAAATGAGTACAGCTGCCATCATTTGAAAGGTGGGTGATGTAGCAGAGCCTTGGAAAATTTTCTCTTCATGCCCAAATAGGCGTCGAGTTGGTCAAAATGGCCTCCATCATTGGTGTGAGTGATGTTGAAGAGCCGCATAATTTTTTCTCCGTCCCCTGTGACGTCGAGTGTCTCCTTATGTCCAAATAGACGGGAGTTATATATGTCCAAATAGACGGGAGTTATATGCCCCTCACCACATCTGCCTAAAACCTAACCTTCGTTTTTTTATAAAATTAAACCCTTGTTAATATAGCCCTCTTGATTTGAACCCTGGCAATTTTAGCCCTCTATTTTATTTTTTAATAATGATATATATCTGGTCTCGTCCAGTAGCCGTCTTTAGTGGTCAGCGGTTGGGTGGAGAGTGCATAACCATTTCCGATTCCTTCGGGGATCGGATCTTGGATCGATTTCCCCTAACACGCCAGGTCCTCCAACTCTGAGCTTCAGATGGTGATGGATGGGGCTTTGTTTATGTATGGTTATTAAATTTTAAAATTAAAAACAAATGTGTTGATAGTGAAAAAACGATTTATGAAGCACCATACAGTGTTGATAGGTATTTAAAAATAAATGTATTGAGGTTGAAAAAACGATTTATGAAGCACCATACAGTGTTGAAAGGTATTTAGCAGTGGGAGGGGCACCCCGCCCTCTACCATACGGAGTTGGAGAGGGAACAGAGACAGTTGTCATCCCAATTCGCCTGATGAGAACCTTTGGAAAGTTCGAAACGCGTCGCGAGAGTGTGCCTGGATGACACGGGACCGTAAAAATGAGTACAGCTGCCATCATTTGAAAGGTGGGTGATGTAGCAGAGCCTTGGAAAATTTTCTCTTCATGCCCAAATAGGCGTCGAGTTGGTCAAAATGGCCTCCATCATTGGTGTGAGTGATGTTGAAGAGCCGCATAATTTTTTCTCCGTCCCCTGTGACGTCGAGTGTCTCCTTATGTCCAAATAGACGGGAGTTATATATGTCCAAATAGACGGGAGTTATATGCCCCTCACCACATCTGCCTAAAACCTAACCTTCGTTTTTTTATAAAATTAAACCCTTGTTAATATAGCCCTCTTGATTTGAACCCTGGCAATTTTAGCCCTCTATTTTATTTTTTAATAATGATATATATCTGGTCTCGTCCAGTAGCCGTCTTTAGTGGTCAGCGGTTGGGTGGAGAGTGCATAACCATTTCCGATTCCTTCGGGGATCGGATCTTGGATCGATTTCCCCTAACACGCCAGGTCCTCCAACTCTGAGCTTCAGATGGTGATGGATGGGGCTTTGTTTATGTATGGTTATTAAATTTTAAAATTAAAAACAAATGTGTTGATAGTGAAAAAACGATTTATGAAGCACCATACAGTGTTGATAGGTATTTAAAAATAAATGTATTGAGGTTGAAAAAACGATTTATGAAGCACCATACAGTGTTGAAAGGTATTTAGCAGTGGGAGGGGCACCCCGCCCTCTACCATACGGAGTTGGAGAGGGAACAGAGACAGTTGTCATCCCAATTCGCCTGATGAGAACCTTTGGAAAGTTCGAAACGCGTCGCGAGAGTGTGCCTGGATGACACGGGACCGTAAAAATGAGTACAGCTGCCATCATTTGAAAGGTGGGTGATGTCAGCAGAGCCTTGGAAAATTTTCTCTTCATGCCCAAATAGGCGTCGAGTTGGTCAAAATGGCCTCCATCATTGGTGTGAGTGATGTTGAAGAGCCGCATAATTTTTTCTCCGTCCCCTGTGACGTCGAGTGTCTCCTTATGTCCAAATAGACGGGAGTTATATATGTCCAAATAGACGGGAGTTATATGCCCCTCACCACATCTGCCTAAAACCTAACCTTCGTTTTTTTATAAAATTAAACCCTTGTTAATATAGCCCTCTTGATTTGAACCCTGGCAATTTTAGCCCTCTATTTTATTTTTTAATAATGATATATATCTGGTCTCGTCCAGTAGCCGTCTTTAGTGGTCAGCGGTTGGGTGGAGAGTGCATAACCATTTCCGATTCCTTCGGGGATCGGATCTTGGATCGATTTCCCCTAACACGCCAGGTCCTCCAACTCTGAGCTTCAGATGGTGATGGATGGGGCTTTGTTTATGTATGGTTATTAAATTTTAAAATTAAAAACAAATGTGTTGATAGTGAAAAAACGATTTATGAAGCACCATACAGTGTTGATAGGTATTTAAAAATAAATGTATTGAGGTTGAAAAAACGATTTATGAAGCACCATACAGTGTTGAAAGGTATTTAGCAGTGGGAGGGGCACCCCGCCCTCTACCATACGGAGTTGGAGAGGGAACAGAGACAGTTGTCATCCCAATTCGCCTGATGAGAACCTTTGGAAAGTTCGAAACGCGTCGCGAGAGTGTGCCTGGATGACACGGGACCGTAAAAATGAGTACAGCTGCCATCATTTGAAAGGTGGGTGATGTAGCAGAGCCTTGGAAAATTTTCTCTTCATGCCCAAATAGGCGTCGAGTTGGTCAAAATGGCCTCCATCATTGGTGTGAGTGATGTTGAAGAGCCGCATAATTTTTTCTCCGTCCCCTGTGACGTCGAGTGTCTCCTTATGTCCAAATAGACGGGAGTTATATATGTCCAAATAGACGGGAGTTATATGCCCCTCACCACATCTGCCTAAAACCTAACCTTCGTTTTTTTATAAAATTAAACCCTTGTTAATATAGCCCTCTTGATTTGAACCCTGGCAATTTTAGCCCTCTATTTTATTTTTTAATAATGATATATATCTGGTCTCGTCCAGTAGCCGTCTTTAGTGGTCAGCGGTTGGGTGGAGAGTGCATAACCATTTCCGATTCCTTCGGGGATCGGATCTTGGATCGATTTCCCCTAACACGCCAGGTCCTCCAACTCTGAGCTTCAGATGGTGATGGATGGGGCTTTGTTTATGTATGGTTATTAAATTTTAAAATTAAAAACAAATGTGTTGATAGTGAAAAAACGATTTATGAAGCACCATACAGTGTTGATAGGTATTTAAAAATAAATGTATTGAGGTTGAAAAAACGATTTATGAAGCACCATACAGTGTTGAAAGGTATTTAGCAGTGGGAGGGGCACCCCGCCCTCTACCATACGGAGTTGGAGAGGGAACAGAGACAGTTGTCATCCCAATTCGCCTGATGAGAACCTTTGGAAAGTTCGAAACGCGTCGCGAGAGTGTGCCTGGATGACACGGGACCGTAAAAATGAGTACAGCTGCCATCATTTGAAAGGTGGGTGATGTAGCAGAGCCTTGGAAAATTTTCTCTTCATGCCCAAATAGGCGTCGAGTTGGTCAAAATGGCCTCCATCATTGGTGTGAGTGATGTTGAAGAGCCGCATAATTTTTTCTCCGTCCCCTGTGACGTCGAGTGTCTCCTTATGTCCAAATAGACGGGAGTTATATATGTCCAAATAGACGGGAGTTATATGCCCCTCACCACATCTGCCTAAAACCTAACCTTCGTTTTTTTATAAAATTAAACCCTTGTTAATATAGCCCTCTTGATTTGAACCCTGGCAATTTTAGCCCTCTATTTTATTTTTTAATAATGATATATATCTGGTCTCGTCCAGTAGCCGTCTTTAGTGGTCAGCGGTTGGGTGGAGAGTGCATAACCATTTCCGATTCCTTCGGGGATCGGATCTTGGATCGATTTCCCCTAACACGCCAGGTCCTCCAACTCTGAGCTTCAGATGGTGATGGATGGGGCTTTGTTTATGTATGGTTATTAAATTTTAAAATTAAAAACAAATGTGTTGATAGTGAAAAAACGATTTATGAAGCACCATACAGTGTTGATAGGTATTTAAAAATAAATGTATTGAGGTTGAAAAAACGATTTATGAAGCACCATACAGTGTTGAAAGGTATTTAGCAGTGGGAGGGGCACCCCGCCCTCTACCATACGGAGTTGGAGAGGGAACAGAGACAGTTGTCATCCCAATTCGCCTGATGAGAACCTTTGGAAAGTTCGAAACGCGTCGCGAGAGTGTGCCTGGATGACACGGGACCGTAAAAATGAGTACAGCTGCCATCATTTGAAAGGTGGGTGATGTAGCAGAGCCTTGGAAAATTTTCTCTTCATGCCCAAATAGGCGTCGAGTTGGTCAAAATGGCCTCCATCATTGGTGTGAGTGATGTTGAAGAGCCGCATAATTTTTTCTCCGTCCCCTGTGACGTCGAGTGTCTCCTTATGTCCAAATAGACGGGAGTTATATATGTCCAAATAGACGGGAGTTATATGCCCCTCACCACATCTGCCTAAAACCTAACCTTCGTTTTTTTATAAAATTAAACCCTTGTTAATATAGCCCTCTTGATTTGAACCCTGGCAATTTTAGCCCTCTATTTTATTTTTTAATAATGATATATATCTGGTCTCGTCCAGTAGCCGTCTTTAGTGGTCAGCGGTTGGGTGGAGAGTGCATAACCATTTCCGATTCCTTCGGGGATCGGATCTTGGATCGATTTCCCCTAACACGCCAGGTCCTCCAACTCTGAGCTTCAGATGGTGATGGATGGGGCTTTGTTTATGTATGGTTATTAAATTTTAAAATTAAAAACAAATGTGTTGATAGTGAAAAAACGATTTATGAAGCACCATACAGTGTTGATAGGTATTTAAAAATAAATGTATTGAGGTTGAAAAAACGATTTATGAAGCACCATACAGTGTTGAAAGGTATTTAGCAGTGGGAGGGGCACCCCGCCCTCTACCATACGGAGTTGGAGAGGGAACAGAGACAGTTGTCATCCCAATTCGCCTGATGAGAACCTTTGGAAAGTTCGAAACGCGTCGCGAGAGTGTGCCTGGATGACACGGGACCGTAAAAATGAGTACAGCTGCCATCATTTGAAAGGTGGGTGATGTAGCAGAGCCTTGGAAAATTTTCTCTTCATGCCCAAATAGGCGTCGAGTTGGTCAAAATGGCCTCCATCATTGGTGTGAGTGATGTTGAAGAGCCGCATAATTTTTTCTCCGTCCCCTGTGACGTCGAGTGTCTCCTTATGTCCAAATAGACGGGAGTTATATATGTCCAAATAGACGGGAGTTATATGCCCCTCACCACATCTGCCTAAAACCTAACCTTCGTTTTTTTATAAAATTAAACCCTTGTTAATATAGCCCTCTTGATTTGAACCCTGGCAATTTTAGCCCTCTATTTTATTTTTTAATAATGATATATATCTGGTCTCGTCCAGTAGCCGTCTTTAGTGGTCAGCGGTTGGGTGGAGAGTGCATAACCATTTCCGATTCCTTCGGGGATCGGATCTTGGATCGATTTCCCCTAACACGCCAGGTCCCCAACTCTGAGCTTCAGATGGTGATGGATGGGGCTTTGTTTATGTATGGTTATTAAATTTTAAAATTAAAAACAAATGTGTTGATAGTGAAAAAACGATTTATGAAGCACCATACAGTGTTGATAGGTATTTAAAAATAAATGTATTGAGGTTGAAAAAACGATTTATGAAGCACCATACAGTGTTGAAAGGTATTTAGCAGTGGGAGGGGCACCCCGCCCTCTACCATACGGAGTTGGAGAGGGAACAGAGACAGTTGTCATCCCAATTCGCCTGATGAGAACCTTTGGAAAGTTCGAAACGCGTCGCGAGAGTGTGCCTGGATGACACGGGACCGTAAAAATGAGTACAGCTGCCATCATTTGAAAGGTGGGTGATGTAGCAGAGCCTTGGAAAATTTTCTCTTCATGCCCAAATAGGCGTCGAGTTGGTCAAAATGGCCTCCATCATTGGTGTGAGTGATGTTGAAGAGCCGCATAATTTTTTCTCCGTCCCCTGTGACGTCGAGTGTCTCCTTATGTCCAAATAGACGGGAGTTATATATGTCCAAATAGACGGGAGTTATATGCCCCTCACCACATCTGCCTAAAACCTAACCTTCGTTTTTTTATAAAATTAAACCCTTGTTAATATAGCCCTCTTGATTTGAACCCTGGCAATTTTAGCCCTCTATTTTATTTTTTAATAATGATATATATCTGGTCTCGTCCAGTAGCCGTCTTTAGTGGTCAGCGGTTGGGTGGAGAGTGCATAACCATTTCCGATTCCTTCGGGGATCGGATCTTGGATCGATTTCCCCTAACACGCCAGGTCCTCCAACTCTGAGCTTCAGATGGTGATGGATGGGGCTTTGTTTATGTATGGTTATTAAATTTTAAAATTAAAAACAAATGTGTTGATAGTGAAAAAACGATTTATGAAGCACCATACAGTGTTGATAGGTATTTAAAAATAAATGTATTGAGGTTGAAAAAACGATTTATGAAGCACCATACAGTGTTGAAAGGTATTTAGCAGTGGGAGGGGCACCCCGCCCTCTACCATACGGAGTTGGAGAGGGAACAGAGACAGTTGTCATCCCAATTCGCCTGATGAGAACCTTTGGAAAGTTCGAAACGCGTCGCGAGAGTGTGCCTGGATGACACGGGACCGTAAAAATGAGTACAGCTGCCATCATTTGAAAGGTGGGTGATGTAGCAGAGCCTTGGAAAATTTTCTCTTCATGCCCAAATAGGCGTCGAGTTGGTCAAAATGGCCTCCATCATTGGTGTGAGTGATGTTGAAGAGCCGCATAATTTTTTCTCCGTCCCCTGTGACGTCGAGTGTCTCCTTATGTCCAAATAGACGGGAGTTATATATGTCCAAATAGACGGGAGTTATATGCCCCTCACCACATCTGCCTAAAACCTAACCTTCGTTTTTTTATAAAATTAAACCCTTGTTAATATAGCCCTCTTGATTTGAACCCTGGCAATTTTAGCCCTCTATTTTATTTTTTAATAATGATATATATCTGGTCTCGTCCAGTAGCCGTCTTTAGTGGTCAGCGGTTGGGTGGAGAGTGCATAACCATTTCCGATTCCTTCGGGGATCGGATCTTGGATCGATTTCCCCTAACACGCCAGGTCCTCCAACTCTGAGCTTCAGATGGTGATGGATGGGGCTTTGTTTATGTATGGTTATTAAATTTTAAAATTAAAAACAAATGTGTTGATAGTGAAAAAACGATTTATGAAGCACCATACAGTGTTGATAGGTATTTAAAAATAAATGTATTGAGGTTGAAAAAACGATTTATGAAGCACCATACAGTGTTGAAAGGTATTTAGCAGTGGGAGGGGCACCCCGCCCTCTACCATACGGAGTTGGAGAGGGAACAGAGACAGTTGTCATCCCAATTCGCCTGATGAGAACCTTTGGAAAGTTCGAAACGCGTCGCGAGAGTGTGCCTGGATGACACGGGACCGTAAAAATGAGTACAGCTGCCATCATTTGAAAGGTGGGTGATGTAGCAGAGCCTTGGAAAATTTTCTCTTCATGCCCAAATAGGCGTCGAGTTGGTCAAAATGGCCTCCATCATTGGTGTGAGTGATGTTGAAGAGCCGCATAATTTTTTCTCCGTCCCCTGTGACGTCGAGTGTCTCCTTATGTCCAAATAGACGGGAGTTATATATGTCCAAATAGACGGGAGTTATATGCCCCTCACCACATCTGCCTAAAACCTAACCTTCGTTTTTTTATAAAATTAAACCCTTGTTAATATAGCCCTCTTGATTTGAACCCTGGCAATTTTAGCCCTCTATTTTATTTTTTAATAATGATATATATCTGGTCTCGTCCAGTAGCCGTCTTTAGTGGTCAGCGGTTGGGTGGAGAGTGCATAACCATTTCCGATTCCTTCGGGGATCGGATCTTGGATCGATTTCCCCTAACACGCCAGGTCCTCCAACTCTGAGCTTCAGATGGTGATGGATGGGGCTTTGTTTATGTATGGTTATTAAATTTTAAAATTAAAAACAAATGTGTTGATAGTGAAAAAACGATTTATGAAGCACCATACAGTGTTGATAGGTATTTAAAAATAAATGTATTGAGGTTGAAAAAACGATTTATGAAGCACCATACAGTGTTGAAAGGTATTTAGCAGTGGGAGGGGCACCCCGCCCTCTACCATACGGAGTTGGAGAGGGAACAGAGACAGTTGTCATCCCAATTCGCCTGATGAGAACCTTTGGAAAGTTCGAAACGCGTCGCGAGAGTGTGCCTGGATGACACGGGACCGTAAAAATGAGTACAGCTGCCATCATTTGAAAGGTGGGTGATGTAGCAGAGCCTTGGAAAATTTTCTCTTCATGCCCAAATAGGCGTCGAGTTGGTCAAAATGGCCTCCATCATTGGTGTGAGTGATGTTGAAGAGCCGCATAATTTTTTCTCCGTCCCCTGTGACGTCGAGTGTCTCCTTATGTCCAAATAGACGGGAGTTATATATGTCCAAATAGACGGGAGTTATATGCCCCTCACCACATCTGCCTAAAACCTAACCTTCGTTTTTTTATAAAATTAAACCCTTGTTAATATAGCCCTCTTGATTTGAACCCTGGCAATTTTAGCCCTCTATTTTATTTTTTAATAATGATATATATCTGGTCTCGTCCAGTAGCCGTCTTTAGTGGTCAGCGGTTGGGTGGAGAGTGCATAACCATTTCCGATTCCTTCGGGGATCGGATCTTGGATCGATTTCCCCTAACACGCCAGGTCCTCCAACTCTGAGCTTCAGATGGTGATGGATGGGGCTTTGTTTATGTATGGTTATTAAATTTTAAAATTAAAAACAAATGTGTTGATAGTGAAAAAACGATTTATGAAGCACCATACAGTGTTGATAGGTATTTAAAAATAAATGTATTGAGGTTGAAAAAACGATTTATGAAGCACCATACAGTGTTGAAAGGTATTTAGCAGTGGGAGGGGCACCCCGCCCTCTACCATACGGAGTTGGAGAGGGAACAGAGACAGTTGTCATCCCAATTCGCCTGATGAGAACCTTTGGAAAGTTCGAAACGCGTCGCGAGAGTGTGCCTGGATGACACGGGACCGTAAAAATGAGTACAGCTGCCATCATTTGAAAGGTGGGTGATGTAGCAGAGCCTTGGAAAATTTTCTCTTCATGCCCAAATAGGCGTCGAGTTGGTCAAAATGGCCTCCATCATTGGTGTGAGTGATGTTGAAGAGCCGCATAATTTTTTCTCCGTCCCCTGTGACGTCGAGTGTCTCCTTATGTCCAAATAGACGGGAGTTATATATGTCCAAATAGACGGGAGTTATATGCCCCTCACCACATCTGCCTAAAACCTAACCTTCGTTTTTTTATAAAATTAAACCCTTGTTAATATAGCCCTCTTGATTTGAACCCTGGCAATTTTAGCCCTCTATTTTATTTTTTAATAATGATATATATCTGGTCTCGTCCAGTAGCCGTCTTTAGTGGTCAGCGGTTGGGTGGAGAGTGCATAACCATTTCCGATTCCTTCGGGGATCGGATCTTGGATCGATTTCCCCTAACACGCCAGGTCCTCCAACTCTGAGCTTCAGATGGTGATGGATGGGGCTTTGTTTATGTATGGTTATTAAATTTTAAAATTAAAAACAAATGTGTTGATAGTGAAAAAACGATTTATGAAGCACCATACAGTGTTGATAGGTATTTAAAAATAAATGTATTGAGGTTGAAAAAACGATTTATGAAGCACCATACAGTGTTGAAAGGTATTTAGCAGTGGGAGGGGCACCCCGCCCTCTACCATACGGAGTTGGAGAGGGAACAGAGACAGTTGTCATCCCAATTCGCCTGATGAGAACCTTTGGAAAGTTCGAAACGCGTCGCGAGAGTGTGCCTGGATGACACGGGACCGTAAAAATGAGTACAGCTGCCATCATTTGAAAGGTGGGTGATGTAGCAGAGCCTTGGAAAATTTTCTCTTCATGCCCAAATAGGCGTCGAGTTGGTCAAAATGGCCTCCATCATTGGTGTGAGTGATGTTGAAGAGCCGCATAATTTTTTCTCCGTCCCCTGTGACGTCGAGTGTCTCCTTATGTCCAAATAGACGGGAGTTATATATGTCCAAATAGACGGGAGTTATATGCCCCTCACCACATCTGCCTAAAACCTAACCTTCGTTTTTTTATAAAATTAAACCCTTGTTAATATAGCCCTCTTGATTTGAACCCTGGCAATTTTAGCCCTCTATTTTATTTTTTAATAATGATATATATCTGGTCTCGTCCAGTAGCCGTCTTTAGTGGTCAGCGGTTGGGTGGAGAGTGCATAACCATTTCCGATTCCTTCGGGGATCGGATCTTGGATCGATTTCCCCTAACACGCCAGGTCCTCCAACTCTGAGCTTCAGATGGTGATGGATGGGGCTTTGTTTATGTATGGTTATTAAATTTTAAAATTAAAAACAAATGTGTTGATAGTGAAAAAACGATTTATGAAGCACCATACAGTGTTGATAGGTATTTAAAAATAAATGTATTGAGGTTGAAAAAACGATTTATGAAGCACCATACAGTGTTGAAAGGTATTTAGCAGTGGGAGGGGCACCCCGCCCTCTACCATACGGAGTTGGAGAGGGAACAGAGACAGTTGTCATCCCAATTCGCCTGATGAGAACCTTTGGAAAGTTCGAAACGCGTCGCGAGAGTGTGCCTGGATGACACGGGACCGTAAAAATGAGTACAGCTGCCATCATTTGAAAGGTGGGTGATGTAGCAGAGCCTTGGAAAATTTTCTCTTCATGCCCAAATAGGCGTCGAGTTGGTCAAAATGGCCTCCATCATTGGTGTGAGTGATGTTGAAGAGCCGCATAATTTTTTCTCTCCGTCCCCTGTGACGTCGAGTGTCTCCTTATGTCCAAATAGACGGGAGTTATATATGTCCAAATAGACGGGAGTTATATGCCCCTCACCACATCTGCCTAAAACCTAACCTTCGTTTTTTTATAAAATTAAACCCTTGTTAATATAGCCCTCTTGATTTGAACCCTGGCAATTTTAGCCCTCTATTTTATTTTTTAATAATGATATATATCTGGTCTCGTCCAGTAGCCGTCTTTAGTGGTCAGCGGTTGGGTGGAGAGTGCATAACCATTTCCGATTCCTTCGGGGATCGGATCTTGGATCGATTTCCCCTAACACGCCAGGTCCTCCAACTCTGAGCTTCAGATGGTGATGGATGGGGCTTTGTTTATGTATGGTTATTAAATTTTAAAATTAAAAACAAATGTGTTGATAGTGAAAAAACGATTTATGAAGCACCATACAGTGTTGATAGGTATTTAAAAATAAATGTATTGAGGTTGAAAAAACGATTTATGAAGCACCATACAGTGTTGAAAGGTATTTAGCAGTGGGAGGGGCACCCCGCCCTCTACCATACGGAGTTGGAGAGGGAACAGAGACAGTTGTCATCCCAATTCGCCTGATGAGAACCTTTGGAAAGTTCGAAACGCGTCGCGAGAGTGTGCCTGGATGACACGGGACCGTAAAAATGAGTACAGCTGCCATCATTTGAAAGGTGGGTGATGTAGCAGAGCCTTGGAAAATTTTCTCTTCATGCCCAAATAGGCGTCGAGTTGGTCAAAATGGCCTCCATCATTGGTGTGAGTGATGTTGAAGAGCCGCATAATTTTTTCTCCGTCCCCTGTGACGTCGAGTGTCTCCTTATGTCCAAATAGACGGGAGTTATATATGTCCAAATAGACGGGAGTTATATGCCCCTCACCACATCTGCCTAAAACCTAACCTTCGTTTTTTTATAAAATTAAACCCTTGTTAATATAGCCCTCTTGATTTGAACCCTGGCAATTTTAGCCCTCTATTTTATTTTTTAATAATGATATATATCTGGTCTCGTCCAGTAGCCGTCTTTAGTGGTCAGCGGTTGGGTGGAGAGTGCATAACCATTTCCGATTCCTTCGGGGATCGGATCTTGGATCGATTTCCCCTAACACGCCAGGTCCTCCAACTCTGAGCTTCAGATGGTGATGGATGGGGCTTTGTTTATGTATGGTTATTAAATTTTAAAATTAAAAACAAATGTGTTGATAGTGAAAAAACGATTTATGAAGCACCATACAGTGTTGATAGGTATTTAAAAATAAATGTATTGAGGTTGAAAAAACGATTTATGAAGCACCATACAGTGTTGAAAGGTATTTAGCAGTGGGAGGGGCACCCCGCCCTCTACCATACGGAGTTGGAGAGGGAACAGAGACAGTTGTCATCCCAATTCGCCTGATGAGAACCTTTGGAAAGTTCGAAACGCGTCGCGAGAGTGTGCCTGGATGACACGGGACCGTAAAAATGAGTACAGCTGCCATCATTTGAAAGGTGGGTGATGTAGCAGAGCCTTGGAAAATTTTCTCTTCATGCCCAAATAGGCGTCGAGTTGGTCAAAATGGCCTCCATCATTGGTGTGAGTGATGTTGAAGAGCCGCATAATTTTTTCTCCGTCCCCTGTGACGTCGAGTGTCTCCTTATGTCCAAATAGACGGGAGTTATATATGTCCAAATAGACGGGAGTTATATGCCCCTCACCACATCTGCCTAAAACCTAACCTTCGTTTTTTTATAAAATTAAACCCTTGTTAATATAGCCCTCTTGATTTGAACCCTGGCAATTTTAGCCCTCTATTTTATTTTTTAATAATGATATATATCTGGTCTCGTCCAGTAGCCGTCTTTAGTGGTCAGCGGTTGGGTGGAGAGTGCATAACCATTTCCGATTCCTTCGGGGATCGGATCTTGGATCGATTTCCCCTAACACGCCAGGTCCTCCAACTCTGAGCTTCAGATGGTGATGGATGGGGCTTTGTTTATGTATGGTTATTAAATTTTAAAATTAAAAACAAATGTGTTGATAGTGAAAAAACGATTTATGAAGCACCATACAGTGTTGATAGGTATTTAAAAATAAATGTATTGAGGTTGAAAAAACGATTTATGAAGCACCATACAGTGTTGAAAGGTATTTAGCAGTGGGAGGGGCACCCCGCCCTCTACCATACGGAGTTGGAGAGGGAACAGAGACAGTTGTCATCCCAATTCGCCTGATGAGAACCTTTGGAAAGTTCGAAACGCGTCGCGAGAGTGTGCCTGGATGACACGGGACCGTAAAAATGAGTACAGCTGCCATCATTTGAAAGGTGGGTGATGTAGCAGAGCCTTGGAAAATTTTCTCTTCATGCCCAAATAGGCGTCGAGTTGGTCAAAATGGCCTCCATCATTGGTGTGAGTGATGTTGAAGAGCCGCATAATTTTTTCTCCGTCCCCTGTGACGTCGAGTGTCTCCTTATGTCCAAATAGACGGGAGTTATATATGTCCAAATAGACGGGAGTTATATGCCCCTCACCACATCTGCCTAAAACCTAACCTTCGTTTTTTTATAAAATTAAACCCTTGTTAATATAGCCCTCTTGATTTGAACCCTGGCAATTTTAGCCCTCTATTTTATTTTTTAATAATGATATATATCTGGTCTCGTCCAGTAGCCGTCTTTAGTGGTCAGCGGTTGGGTGGAGAGTGCATAACCATTTCCGATTCCTTCGGGGATCGGATCTTGGATCGATTTCCCCTAACACGCCAGGTCCTCCAACTCTGAGCTTCAGATGGTGATGGATGGGGCTTTGTTTATGTATGGTTATTAAATTTTAAAATTAAAAACAAATGTGTTGATAGTGAAAAAACGATTTATGAAGCACCATACAGTGTTGATAGGTATTTAAAAATAAATGTATTGAGGTTGAAAAAACGATTTATGAAGCACCATACAGTGTTGAAAGGTATTTAGCAGTGGGAGGGGCACCCCGCCCTCTACCATACGGAGTTGGAGAGGGAACAGAGACAGTTGTCATCCCAATTCGCCTGATGAGAACCTTTGGAAAGTTCGAAACGCGTCGCGAGAGTGTGCCTGGATGACACGGGACCGTAAAAATGAGTACAGCTGCCATCATTTGAAAGGTGGGTGATGTAGCAGAGCCTTGGAAAATTTTCTCTTCATGCCCAAATAGGCGTCGAGTTGGTCAAAATGGCCTCCATCATTGGTGTGAGTGATGTTGAAGAGCCGCATAATTTTTTCTCCGTCCCCTGTGACGTCGAGTGTCTCCTTATGTCCAAATAGACGGGAGTTATATATGTCCAAATAGACGGGAGTTATATGCCCCTCACCACATCTGCCTAAAACCTAACCTTCGTTTTTTTATAAAATTAAACCCTTGTTAATATAGCCCTCTTGATTTGAACCCTGGCAATTTTAGCCCTCTATTTTATTTTTTAATAATGATATATATCTGGTCTCGTCCAGTAGCCGTCTTTAGTGGTCAGCGGTTGGGTGGAGAGTGCATAACCATTTCCGATTCCTTCGGGGATCGGATCTTGGATCGATTTCCCCTAACACGCCAGGTCCTCCAACTCTGAGCTTCAGATGGTGATGGATGGGGCTTTGTTTATGTATGGTTATTAAATTTTAAAATTAAAAACAAATGTGTTGATAGTGAAAAAACGATTTATGAAGCACCATACAGTGTTGATAGGTATTTAAAAATAAATGTATTGAGGTTGAAAAAACGATTTATGAAGCACCATACAGTGTTGAAAGGTATTTAGCAGTGGGAGGGGCACCCCGCCCTCTACCATACGGAGTTGGAGAGGGAACAGAGACAGTTGTCATCCCAATTCGCCTGATGAGAACCTTTGGAAAGTTCGAAACGCGTCGCGAGAGTGTGCCTGGATGACACGGGACCGTAAAAATGAGTACAGCTGCCATCATTTTGAAAGGTGGGTGATGTAGCAGAGCCTTGGAAAATTTTCTCTTCATGCCCAAATAGGCGTCGAGTTGGTCAAGATGGCCTCCATCATTGGTGTGAGTGATGTTGAAGAGCCGCATAATTTTTTCTCCGTCCCCTGTGACGTCGAGTGTCTCCTTATGTCCAAATAGACGGGAGTTATATATGTCCAAATAGACGGGAGTTATATGCCCCTCACCACATCTGCCTAAAACCTAACCTTCGTTTTTTTATAAAATTAAACCCTTGTTAATATAGCCCTCTTGATTTGAACCCTGGCAATTTTAGCCCTCTATTTTATTTTTTAATAATGATATATATCTGGTCTCGTCCAGTAGCCGTCTTTAGTGGTCAGCGGTTGGGTGGAGAGTGCATAACCATTTCCGATTCCTTCGGGGATCGGATCTTGGATCGATTTCCCCTAACACGCCAGGTCCTCCAACTCTGAGCTTCAGATGGTGATGGATGGGGCTTTGTTTATGTATGGTTATTGAATTTTAAAATTAAAAACAAATGTGTTGATAGTGAAAAAACGATTTATGAAGCACCATACAGTGTTGATAGGTATTTAAAAATAAATGTATTGAGGTTGAAAAAACGATTTATGAAGCACCATACAGTGTTGAAAGGTATTTAGCAGTGGGAGGGGCACCCCGCCCTCTACCATACGGAGTTGGAGAGGGAACAGAGACAGTTGTCATCCCAATTCGCCTGATGAGAACCTTTGGAAAGTTCGAAACGCGTCGCGAGAGTGTGCCTGGATGACACGGGACCGTAAAAATGAGTACAGCTGCCATCATTTGAAAGGTGGGTGATGTAGCAGAGCCTTGGAAAATTTTCTCTTCATGCCCAAATAGGCGTCGAGTTGGTCAAGATGGCCTCCATCATTGGTGTGAGTGATGTTGAAGAGCCGCATAATTTTTTCTCCGTCCCCTGTGACGTCGAGTGTCTCCTTATGTCCAAATAGACGGGAGTTATATATGTCCAAATAGACGGGAGTTATATGCCCCTCACCACATCTGCCTAAAACCTAACCTTCGTTTTTTATAAAATTAAACCCTTGTTAATATAGCCCTCTTGATTTGAACCCTGGCAATTTTAGCCCTCTATTTTATTTTTTAATAATGATATATATCTGGTCTCGTCCAGTAGCCGTCTTTAGTGGTCAGCGGTTGGGTGGAGAGTGCATAACCATTTCCGATTCCTTCGGGGATCGGATCTTGGATCGATTTCCCCTAACACGCCAGGTCCTCCAACTCTGAGCTTCAGATGGTGATGGATGGGGCTTTGTTTATGTATGGTTATTGAATTTTAAAATTAAAAACAAATGTGTTGATAGTGAAAAAACGATTTATGAAGCACCATACAGTGTTGATAGGTATTTAAAAATAAATGTATTGAGGTTGAAAAAACGATTTATGAAGCACCATACAGTGTTGAAAGGTATTTAGCAGTGGGAGGGGCACCCCGCCCTCTACCATACGGAGTTGGAGAGGGAACAGAGACAGTTGTCATCCCAATTCGCCTGATGAGAACCTTTGGAAAGTTCGAAACGCGTCGCGAGAGTGTGCCTGGATGACACGGGACCGTAAAAATGAGTACAGCTGCCATCATTTGAAAGGTGGGTGATGTAGCAGAGCCTTGGAAAATTTTCTCTTCATGCCCAAATAGGCGTCGAGTTGGTCAAGATGGCCTCCATCATTGGTGTGAGTGATGTTGAAGAGCCGCATAATTTTTTCTCCGTCCCCTGTGACGTCGAGTGTCTCCTTATGTCCAAATAGACGGGAGTTATATATGTCCAAATAGACGGGAGTTATATGCCCCTCACCACATCTGCCTAAAACCTAACCTTCGTTTTTTTATAAAATTAAACCCTTGTTAATATAGCCCTCTTGATTTGAACCCTGGCAATTTTAGCCCTCTATTTTATTTTTTAATAATGATATATATCTGGTCTCGTCCAGTAGCCGTCTTTAGTGGTCAGCGGTTGGGTGGAGAGTGCATAACCATTTCCGATTCCTTCGGGGATCGGATCTTGGATCGATTTCCCCTAACACGCCAGGTCCTCCAACTCTGAGCTTCAGATGGTGATGGATGGGGCTTTGTTTATGTATGGTTATTGAATTTTAAAATTAAAAACAAATGTGTTGATAGTGAAAAAACGATTTATGAAGCACCATACAGTGTTGATAGGTATTTAAAAATAAATGTATTGAGGTTGAAAAAACGATTTATGAAGCACCATACAGTGTTGAAAGGTATTTAGCAGTGGGAGGGGCACCCCGCCCTCTACCATACGGAGTTGGAGAGGGAACAGAGACAGTTGTCATCCCAATTCGCCTGATGAGAACCTTTGGAAAGTTCGAAACGCGTCGCGAGAGTGTGCCTGGATGACACGGGACCGTAAAAATGAGTACAGCTGCCATCATTTGAAAGGTGGGTGATGTAGCAGAGCCTTGGAAAATTTTCTCTTCATGCCCAAATAGGCGTCGAGTTGGTCAAGATGGCCTCCATCATTGGTGTGAGTGATGTTGAAGAGCCGCATAATTTTTTCTCCGTCCCCTGTGACGTCGAGTGTCTCCTTATGTCCAAATAGACGGGAGTTATATATGTCCAAATAGACGGGAGTTATATGCCCCTCACCACATCTGCCTAAAACCTAACCTTCGTTTTTTTATAAAATTAAACCCTTGTTAATATAGCCCTCTTGATTTGAACCCTGGCAATTTTAGCCCTCTATTTTATTTTTTAATAATGATATATATCTGGTCTCGTCCAGTAGCCGTCTTTAGTGGTCAGCGGTTGGGTGGAGAGTGCATAACCATTTCCGATTCCTTCGGGGATCGGATCTTGGATCGATTTCCCCTAACACGCCAGGTCCTCCAACTCTGAGCTTCAGATGGTGATGGATGGGGCTTTGTTTATGTATGGTTATTGAATTTTAAAATTAAAAACAAATGTGTTGATAGTGAAAAAACGATTTATGAAGCACCATACAGTGTTGATAGGTATTTAAAAATAAATGTATTGAGGTTGAAAAAACGATTTATGAAGCACCATACAGTGTTGAAAGGTATTTAGCAGTGGGAGGGGCACCCCGCCCTCTACCATACGGAGTTGGAGAGGGAACAGAGACAGTTGTCATCCCAATTCGCCTGATGAGAACCTTTGGAAAGTTCGAAACGCGTCGCGAGAGTGTGCCTGGATGACACGGGACCGTAAAAATGAGTACAGCTGCCATCATTTGAAAGGTGGGTGATGTAGCAGAGCCTTGGAAAATTTTCTCTTCATGCCCAAATAGGCGTCGAGTTGGTCAAGATGGCCTCCATCATTGGTGTGAGTGATGTTGAAGAGCCGCATAATTTTTTCTCCGTCCCCTGTGACGTCGAGTGTCTCCTTATGTCCAAATAGACGGGAGTTATATATGTCCAAATAGACGGGAGTTATATGCCCCTCACCACATCTGCCTAAAACCTAACCTTCGTTTTTTTATAAAATTAAACCCTTGTTAATATAGCCCTCTTGATTTGAACCCTGGCAATTTTAGCCCTCTATTTTATTTTTTAATAATGATATATATCTGGTCTCGTCCAGTAGCCGTCTTTAGTGGTCAGCGGTTGGGTGGAGAGTGCATAACCATTTCCGATTCCTTCGGGGATCGGATCTTGGATCGATTTCCCCTAACACGCCAGGTCCTCCAACTCTGAGCTTCAGATGGTGATGGATGGGGCTTTGTTTATGTATGGTTATTGAATTTTAAAATTAAAAACAAATGTGTTGATAGTGAAAAAACGATTTATGAAGCACCATACAGTGTTGATAGGTATTTAAAAATAAATGTATTGAGGTTGAAAAAACGATTTATGAAGCACCATACAGTGTTGAAAGGTATTTAGCAGTGGGAGGGGCACCCCGCCCTCTACCATACGGAGTTGGAGAGGGAACAGAGACAGTTGTCATCCCAATTCGCCTGATGAGAACCTTTGGAAAGTTCGAAACGCGTCGCGAGAGTGTGCCTGGATGACACGGGACCGTAAAAATGAGTACAGCTGCCATCATTTGAAAGGTGGGTGATGTAGCAGAGCCTTGGAAAATTTTCTCTTCATGCCCAAATAGGCGTCGAGTTGGTCAAGATGGCCTCCATCATTGGTGTGAGTGATGTTGAAGAGCCGCATAATTTTTTCTCCGTCCCCTGTGACGTCGAGTGTCTCCTTATGTCCAAATAGACGGGAGTTATATATGTCCAAATAGACGGGAGTTATATGCCCCTCACCACATCTGCCTAAAACCTAACCTTCGTTTTTTTATAAAATTAAACCCTTGTTAATATAGCCCTCTTGATTTGAACCCTGGCAATTTTAGCCCTCTATTTTATTTTTTAATAATGATATATATCTGGTCTCGTCCAGTAGCCGTCTTTAGTGGTCAGCGGTTGGGTGGAGAGTGCATAACCATTTCCGATTCCTTCGGGGATCGGATCTTGGATCGATTTCCCCTAACACGCCAGGTCCTCCAACTCTGAGCTTCAGATGGTGATGGATGGGGCTTTGTTTATGTATGGTTATTGAATTTTAAAATTAAAAACAAATGTGTTGATAGTGAAAAAACGATTTATGAAGCACCATACAGTGTTGATAGGTATTTAAAAATAAATGTATTGAGGTTGAAAAAACGATTTATGAAGCACCATACAGTGTTGAAAGGTATTTAGCAGTGGGAGGGGCACCCCGCCCTCTACCATACGGAGTTGGAGAGGGAACAGAGACAGTTGTCATCCCAATTCGCCTGATGAGAACCTTTGGAAAGTTCGAAACGCGTCGCGAGAGTGTGCCTGGATGACACGGGACCGTAAAAATGAGTACAGCTGCCATCATTTGAAAGGTGGGTGATGTAGCAGAGCCTTGGAAAATTTTCTCTTCATGCCCAAATAGGCGTCGAGTTGGTCAAGATGGCCTCCATCATTGGTGTGAGTGATGTTGAAGAGCCGCATAATTTTTTCTCCGTCCCCTGTGACGTCGAGTGTCTCCTTATGTCCAAATAGACGGGAGTTATATATGTCCAAATAGACGGGAGTTATATGCCCCTCACCACATCTGCCTAAAACCTAACCTTCGTTTTTTTATAAAATTAAACCCTTGTTAATATAGCCCTCTTGATTTGAACCCTGGCAATTTTAGCCCTCTATTTTATTTTTTAATAATGATATATATCTGGTCTCGTCCAGTAGCCGTCTTTAGTGGTCAGCGGTTGGGTGGAGAGTGCATAACCATTTCCGATTCCTTCGGGGATCGGATCTTGGATCGATTTCCCCTAACACGCCAGGTCCTCCAACTCTGAGCTTCAGATGGTGATGGATGGGGCTTTGTTTATGTATGGTTATTGAATTTTAAAATTAAAAACAAATGTGTTGATAGTGAAAAAACGATTTATGAAGCACCATACAGTGTTGATAGGTATTTAAAAATAAATGTATTGAGGTTGAAAAAACGATTTATGAAGCACCATACAGTGTTGAAAGGTATTTAGCAGTGGGAGGGGCACCCCGCCCTCTACCATACGGAGTTGGAGAGGGAACAGAGACAGTTGTCATCCCAATTCGCCTGATGAGAACCTTTGGAAAGTTCGAAACGCGTCGCGAGAGTGTGCCTGGATGACACGGGACCGTAAAAATGAGTACAGCTGCCATCATTTGAAAGGTGGGTGATGTAGCAGAGCCTTGGAAAATTTTCTCTTCATGCCCAAATAGGCGTCGAGTTGGTCAAGATGGCCTCCATCATTGGTGTGAGTGATGTTGAAGAGCCGCATAATTTTTTCTCCGTCCCCTGTGACGTCGAGTGTCTCCTTATGTCCAAATAGACGGGAGTTATATATGTCCAAATAGACGGGAGTTATATGCCCCTCACCACATCTGCCTAAAACCTAACCTTCGTTTTTTTATAAAATTAAACCCTTGTTAATATAGCCCTCTTGATTTGAACCCTGGCAATTTTAGCCCTCTATTTTATTTTTTAATAATGATATATATCTGGTCTCGTCCAGTAGCCGTCTTTAGTGGTCAGCGGTTGGGTGGAGAGTGCATAACCATTTCCGATTCCTTCGGGGATCGGATCTTGGATCGATTTCCCCTAACACGCCAGGTCCTCCAACTCTGAGCTTCAGATGGTGATGGATGGGGCTTTGTTTATGTATGGTTATTGAATTTTAAAATTAAAAACAAATGTGTTGATAGTGAAAAAACGATTTATGAAGCACCATACAGTGTTGATAGGTATTTAAAAATAAATGTATTGAGGTTGAAAAAACGATTTATGAAGCACCATACAGTGTTGAAAGGTATTTAGCAGTGGGAGGGGCACCCCGCCCTCTACCATACGGAGTTGGAGAGGGAACAGAGACAGTTGTCATCCCAATTCGCCTGATGAGAACCTTTGGAAAGTTCGAAACGCGTCGCGAGAGTGTGCCTGGATGACACGGGACCGTAAAAATGAGTACAGCTGCCATCATTTGAAAGGTGGGTGATGTAGCAGAGCCTTGGAAAATTTTCTCTTCATGCCCAAATAGGCGTCGAGTTGGTCAAGATGGCCTCCATCATTGGTGTGAGTGATGTTGAAGAGCCGCATAATTTTTTCTCCGTCCCCTGTGACGTCGAGTGTCTCCTTATGTCCAAATAGACGGGAGTTATATATGTCCAAATAGACGGGAGTTATATGCCCCTCACCACATCTGCCTAAAACCTAACCTTCGTTTTTTTATAAAATTAAACCCTTGTTAATATAGCCCTCTTGATTTGAACCCTGGCAATTTTAGCCCTCTATTTTATTTTTTAATAATGATATATATCTGGTCTCGTCCAGTAGCCGTCTTTAGTGGTCAGCGGTTGGGTGGAGAGTGCATAACCATTTCCGATTCCTTCGGGGATCGGATCTTGGATCGATTTCCCCTAACACGCCAGGTCCTCCAACTCTGAGCTTCAGATGGTGATGGATGGGGCTTTGTTTATGTATGGTTATTGAATTTTAAAATTAAAAACAAATGTGTTGATAGTGAAAAAACGATTTATGAAGCACCATACAGTGTTGATAGGTATTTAAAAATAAATGTATTGAGGTTGAAAAAACGATTTATGAAGCACCATACAGTGTTGAAAGGTATTTAGCAGTGGGAGGGGCACCCCGCCCTCTACCATACGGAGTTGGAGAGGGAACAGAGACAGTTGTCATCCCAATTCGCCTGATGAGAACCTTTGGAAAGTTCGAAACGCGTCGCGAGAGTGTGCCTGGATGACACGGGACCGTAAAAATGAGTACAGCTGCCATCATTTGAAAGGTGGGTGATGTAGCAGAGCCTTGGAAAATTTTCTCTTCATGCCCAAATAGGCGTCGAGTTGGTCAAGATGGCCTCCATCATTGGTGTGAGTGATGTTGAAGAGCCGCATAATTTTTTCTCCGTCCCCTGTGACGTCGAGTGTCTCCTTATGTCCAAATAGACGGGAGTTATATATGTCCAAATAGACGGGAGTTATATGCCCCTCACCACATCTGCCTAAAACCTAACCTTCGTTTTTTTATAAAATTAAACCCTTGTTAATATAGCCCTCTTGATTTGAACCCTGGCAATTTTAGCCCTCTATTTTATTTTTTAATAATGATATATATCTGGTCTCGTCCAGTAGCCGTCTTTAGTGGTCAGCGGTTGGGTGGAGAGTGCATAACCATTTCCGATTCCTTCGGGGATCGGATCTTGGATCGATTTCCCCTAACACGCCAGGTCCTCCAACTCTGAGCTTCAGATGGTGATGGATGGGGCTTTGTTTATGTATGGTTATTGAATTTTAAAATTAAAAACAAATGTGTTGATAGTGAAAAAACGATTTATGAAGCACCATACAGTGTTGATAGGTATTTAAAAATAAATGTATTGAGGTTGAAAAAACGATTTATGAAGCACCATACAGTGTTGAAAGGTATTTAGCAGTGGGAGGGGCACCCCGCCCTCTACCATACGGAGTTGGAGAGGGAACAGAGACAGTTGTCATCCCAATTCGCCTGATGAGAACCTTTGGAAAGTTCGAAACGCGTCGCGAGAGTGTGCCTGGATGACACGGGACCGTAAAAATGAGTACAGCTGCCATCATTTGAAAGGTGGGTGATGTAGCAGAGCCTTGGAAAATTTTCTCTTCATGCCCAAATAGGCGTCGAGTTGGTCAAGATGGCCTCCATCATTGGTGTGAGTGATGTTGAAGAGCCGCATAATTTTTTCTCCGTCCCCTGTGACGTCGAGTGTCTCCTTATGTCCAAATAGACGGGAGTTATATATGTCCAAATAGACGGGAGTTATATGCCCCTCACCACATCTGCCTAAAACCTAACCTTCGTTTTTTTATAAAATTAAACCCTTGTTAATATAGCCCTCTTGATTTGAACCCTGGCAATTTTAGCCCTCTATTTTATTTTTTAATAATGATATATATCTGGTCTCGTCCAGTAGCCGTCTTTAGTGGTCAGCGGTTGGGTGGAGAGTGCATAACCATTTCCGATTCCTTCGGGGATCGGATCTTGGATCGATTTCCCCTAACACGCCAGGTCCTCCAACTCTGAGCTTCAGATGGTGATGGATGGGGCTTTGTTTATGTATGGTTATTGAATTTTAAAATTAAAAACAAATGTGTTGATAGTGAAAAAACGATTTATGAAGCACCATACAGTGTTGATAGGTATTTAAAAATAAATGTATTGAGGTTGAAAAAACGATTTATGAAGCACCATACAGTGTTGAAAGGTATTTAGCAGTGGGAGGGGCACCCCGCCCTCTACCATACGGAGTTGGAGAGGGAACAGAGACAGTTGTCATCCCAATTCGCCTGATGAGAACCTTTGGAAAGTTCGAAACGCGTCGCGAGAGTGTGCCTGGATGACACGGGACCGTAAAAATGAGTACAGCTGCCATCATTTGAAAGGTGGGTGATGTAGCAGAGCCTTGGAAAATTTTCTCTTCATGCCCAAATAGGCGTCGAGTTGGTCAAGATGGCCTCCATCATTGGTGTGAGTGATGTTGAAGAGCCGCATAATTTTTTCTCCGTCCCCTGTGACGTCGAGTGTCTCCTTATGTCCAAATAGACGGGAGTTATATATGTCCAAATAGACGGGAGTTATATGCCCCTCACCACATCTGCCTAAAACCTAACCTTCGTTTTTTTATAAAATTAAACCCTTGTTAATATAGCCCTCTTGATTTGAACCCTGGCAATTTTAGCCCTCTATTTTATTTTTTAATAATGATATATATCTGGTCTCGTCCAGTAGCCGTCTTTAGTGGTCAGCGGTTGGGTGGAGAGTGCATAACCATTTCCGATTCCTTCGGGGATCGGATCTTGGATCGATTTCCCCTAACACGCCAGGTCCTCCAACTCTGAGCTTCAGATGGTGATGGATGGGGCTTTGTTTATGTATGGTTATTGAATTTTAAAATTAAAAACAAATGTGTTGATAGTGAAAAAACGATTTATGAAGCACCATACAGTGTTGATAGGTATTTAAAAATAAATGTATTGAGGTTGAAAAAACGATTTATGAAGCACCATACAGTGTTGAAAGGTATTTAGCAGTGGGAGGGGCACCCCGCCCTCTACCATACGGAGTTGGAGAGGGAACAGAGACAGTTGTCATCCCAATTCGCCTGATGAGAACCTTTGGAAAGTTCGAAACGCGTCGCGAGAGTGTGCCTGGATGACACGGGACCGTAAAAATGAGTACAGCTGCCATCATTTGAAAGGTGGGTGATGTAGCAGAGCCTTGGAAAATTTTCTCTTCATGCCCAAATAGGCGTCGAGTTGGTCAAGATGGCCTCCATCATTGGTGTGAGTGATGTTGAAGAGCCGCATAATTTTTTCTCCGTCCCCTGTGACGTCGAGTGTCTCCTTATGTCCAAATAGACGGGAGTTATATATGTCCAAATAGACGGGAGTTATATGCCCCTCACCACATCTGCCTAAAACCTAACCTTCGTTTTTTTATAAAATTAAACCCTTGTTAATATAGCCCTCTTGATTTGAACCCTGGCAATTTTAGCCCTCTATTTTATTTTTTAATAATGATATATATCTGGTCTCGTCCAGTAGCCGTCTTTAGTGGTCAGCGGTTGGGTGGAGAGTGCATAACCATTTCCGATTCCTTCGGGGATCGGATCTTGGATCGATTTCCCCTAACACGCCAGGTCCTCCAACTCTGAGCTTCAGATGGTGATGGATGGGGCTTTGTTTATGTATGGTTATTGAATTTTAAAATTAAAAACAAATGTGTTGATAGTGAAAAAACGATTTATGAAGCACCATACAGTGTTGATAGGTATTTAAAAATAAATGTATTGAGGTTGAAAAAACGATTTATGAAGCACCATACAGTGTTGAAAGGTATTTAGCAGTGGGAGGGGCACCCCGCCCTCTACCATACGGAGTTGGAGAGGGAACAGAGACAGTTGTCATCCCAATTCGCCTGATGAGAACCTTTGGAAAGTTCGAAACGCGTCGCGAGAGTGTGCCTGGATGACACGGGACCGTAAAAATGAGTACAGCTGCCATCATTTGAAAGGTGGGTGATGTAGCAGAGCCTTGGAAAATTTTCTCTTCATGCCCAAATAGGCGTCGAGTTGGTCAAGATGGCCTCCATCATTGGTGTGAGTGATGTTGAAGAGCCGCATAATTTTTTCTCCGTCCCCTGTGACGTCGAGTGTCTCCTTATGTCCAAATAGACGGGAGTTATATATGTCCAAATAGACGGGAGTTATATGCCCCTCACCACATCTGCCTAAAACCTAACCTTCGTTTTTTTATAAAATTAAACCCTTGTTAATATAGCCCTCTTGATTTGAACCCTGGCAATTTTAGCCCTCTATTTTATTTTTTAATAATGATATATATCTGGTCTCGTCCAGTAGCCGTCTTTAGTGGTCAGCGGTTGGGTGGAGAGTGCATAACCATTTCCGATTCCTTCGGGGATCGGATCTTGGATCGATTTCCCCTAACACGCCAGGTCCTCCAACTCTGAGCTTCAGATGGTGATGGATGGGGCTTTGTTTATGTATGGTTATTGAATTTTAAAATTAAAAACAAATGTGTTGATAGTGAAAAAACGATTTATGAAGCACCATACAGTGTTGATAGGTATTTAAAAATAAATGTATTGAGGTTGAAAAAACGATTTATGAAGCACCATACAGTGTTGAAAGGTATTTAGCAGTGGGAGGGGCACCCCGCCCTCTACCATACGGAGTTGGAGAGGGAACAGAGACAGTTGTCATCCCAATTCGCCTGATGAGAACCTTTGGAAAGTTCGAAACGCGTCGCGAGAGTGTGCCTGGATGACACGGGACCGTAAAAATGAGTACAGCTGCCATCATTTGAAAGGTGGGTGATGTAGCAGAGCCTTGGAAAATTTTCTCTTCATGCCCAAATAGGCGTCGAGTTGGTCAAGATGGCCTCCATCATTGGTGTGAGTGATGTTGAAGAGCCGCATAATTTTTTCTCCGTCCCCTGTGACGTCGAGTGTCTCCTTATGTCCAAATAGACGGGAGTTATATATGTCCAAATAGACGGGAGTTATATGCCCCTCACCACATCTGCCTAAAACCTAACCTTCGTTTTTTTATAAAATTAAACCCTTGTTAATATAGCCCTCTTGATTTGAACCCTGGCAATTTTAGCCCTCTATTTTATTTTTTAATAATGATATATATCTGGTCTCGTCCAGTAGCCGTCTTTAGTGGTCAGCGGTTGGGTGGAGAGTGCATAACCATTTCCGATTCCTTCGGGGATCGGATCTTGGATCGATTTCCCCTAACACGCCAGGTCCTCCAACTCTGAGCTTCAGATGGTGATGGATGGGGCTTTGTTTATGTATGGTTATTGAATTTTAAAATTAAAAACAAATGTGTTGATAGTGAAAAAACGATTTATGAAGCACCATACAGTGTTGATAGGTATTTAAAAATAAATGTATTGAGGTTGAAAAAACGATTTATGAAGCACCATACAGTGTTGAAAGGTATTTAGCAGTGGGAGGGGCACCCCGCCCTCTACCATACGGAGTTGGAGAGGGAACAGAGACAGTTGTCATCCCAATTCGCCTGATGAGAACCTTTGGAAAGTTCGAAACGCGTCGCGAGAGTGTGCCTGGATGACACGGGACCGTAAAAATGAGTACAGCTGCCATCATTTGAAAGGTGGGTGATGTAGCAGAGCCTTGGAAAATTTTCTCTTCATGCCCAAATAGGCGTCGAGTTGGTCAAGATGGCCTCCATCATTGGTGTGAGTGATGTTGAAGAGCCGCATAATTTTTTCTCCGTCCCCTGTGACGTCGAGTGTCTCCTTATGTCCAAATAGACGGGAGTTATATATGTCCAAATAGACGGGAGTTATATGCCCCTCACCACATCTGCCTAAAACCTAACCTTCGTTTTTTTATAAAATTAAACCCTTGTTAATATAGCCCTCTTGATTTGAACCCTGGCAATTTTAGCCCTCTATTTTATTTTTTAATAATGATATATATCTGGTCTCGTCCAGTAGCCGTCTTTAGTGGTCAGCGGTTGGGTGGAGAGTGCATAACCATTTCCGATTCCTTCGGGGATCGGATCTTGGATCGATTTCCCCTAACACGCCAGGTCCTCCAACTCTGAGCTTCAGATGGTGATGGATGGGGCTTTGTTTATGTATGGTTATTGAATTTTAAAATTAAAAACAAATGTGTTGATAGTGAAAAAACGATTTATGAAGCACCATACAGTGTTGATAGGTATTTAAAAATAAATGTATTGAGGTTGAAAAAACGATTTATGAAGCACCATACAGTGTTGAAAGGTATTTAGCAGTGGGAGGGGCACCCCGCCCTCTACCATACGGAGTTGGAGAGGGAACAGAGACAGTTGTCATCCCAATTCGCCTGATGAGAACCTTTGGAAAGTTCGAAACGCGTCGCGAGAGTGTGCCTGGATGACACGGGACCGTAAAAATGAGTACAGCTGCCATCATTTGAAAGGTGGGTGATGTAGCAGAGCCTTGGAAAATTTTCTCTTCATGCCCAAATAGGCGTCGAGTTGGTCAAGATGGCCTCCATCATTGGTGTGAGTGATGTTGAAGAGCCGCATAATTTTTTCTCCGTCCCCTGTGACGTCGAGTGTCTCCTTATGTCCAAATAGACGGGAGTTATATATGTCCAAATAGACGGGAGTTATATGCCCCTCACCACATCTGCCTAAAACCTAACCTTCGTTTTTTTATAAAATTAAACCCTTGTTAATATAGCCCTCTTGATTTGAACCCTGGCAATTTTAGCCCTCTATTTTATTTTTTAATAATGATATATATCTGGTCTCGTCCAGTAGCCGTCTTTAGTGGTCAGCGGTTGGGTGGAGAGTGCATAACCATTTCCGATTCCTTCGGGGATCGGATCTTGGATCGATTTCCCCTAACACGCCAGGTCCTCCAACTCTGAGCTTCAGATGGTGATGGATGGGGCTTTGTTTATGTATGGTTATTGAATTTTAAAATTAAAAACAAATGTGTTGATAGTGAAAAAACGATTTATGAAGCACCATACAGTGTTGATAGGTATTTAAAAATAAATGTATTGAGGTTGAAAAAACGATTTATGAAGCACCATACAGTGTTGAAAGGTATTTAGCAGTGGGAGGGGCACCCCGCCCTCTACCATACGGAGTTGGAGAGGGAACAGAGACAGTTGTCATCCCAATTCGCCTGATGAGAACCTTTGGAAAGTTCGAAACGCGTCGCGAGAGTGTGCCTGGATGACACGGGACCGTAAAAATGAGTACAGCTGCCATCATTTGAAAGGTGGGTGATGTAGCAGAGCCTTGGAAAATTTTCTCTTCATGCCCAAATAGGCGTCGAGTTGGTCAAGATGGCCTCCATCATTGGTGTGAGTGATGTTGAAGAGCCGCATAATTTTTTCTCCGTCCCCTGTGACGTCGAGTGTCTCCTTATGTCCAAATAGACGGGAGTTATATATGTCCAAATAGACGGGAGTTATATGCCCCTCACCACATCTGCCTAAAACCTAACCTTCGTTTTTTTATAAAATTAAACCCTTGTTAATATAGCCCTCTTGATTTGAACCCTGGCAATTTTAGCCCTCTATTTTATTTTTTAATAATGATATATATCTGGTCTCGTCCAGTAGCCGTCTTTAGTGGTCAGCGGTTGGGTGGAGAGTGCATAACCATTTCCGATTCCTTCGGGGATCGGATCTTGGATCGATTTCCCCTAACACGCCAGGTCCTCCAACTCTGAGCTTCAGATGGTGATGGATGGGGCTTTGTTTATGTATGGTTATTGAATTTTAAAATTAAAAACAAATGTGTTGATAGTGAAAAAACGATTTATGAAGCACCATACAGTGTTGATAGGTATTTAAAAATAAATGTATTGAGGTTGAAAAAACGATTTATGAAGCACCATACAGTGTTGAAAGGTATTTAGCAGTGGGAGGGGCACCCCGCCCTCTACCATACGGAGTTGGAGAGGGAACAGAGACAGTTGTCATCCCAATTCGCCTGATGAGAACCTTTGGAAAGTTCGAAACGCGTCGCGAGAGTGTGCCTGGATGACACGGGACCGTAAAAATGAGTACAGCTGCCATCATTTGAAAGGTGGGTGATGTAGCAGAGCCTTGGAAAATTTTCTCTTCATGCCCAAATAGGCGTCGAGTTGGTCAAGATGGCCTCCATCATTGGTGTGAGTGATGTTGAAGAGCCGCATAATTTTTTCTCCGTCCCCTGTGACGTCGAGTGTCTCCTTATGTCCAAATAGACGGGAGTTATATATGTCCAAATAGACGGGAGTTATATGCCCCTCACCACATCTGCCTAAAACCTAACCTTCGTTTTTTTATAAAATTAAACCCTTGTTAATATAGCCCTCTTGATTTGAACCCTGGCAATTTTAGCCCTCTATTTTATTTTTTAATAATGATATATATCTGGTCTCGTCCAGTAGCCGTCTTTAGTGGTCAGCGGTTGGGTGGAGAGTGCATAACCATTTCCGATTCCTTCGGGGATCGGATCTTGGATCGATTTCCCCTAACACGCCAGGTCCTCCAACTCTGAGCTTCAGATGGTGATGGATGGGGCTTTGTTTATGTATGGTTATTGAATTTTAAAATTAAAAACAAATGTGTTGATAGTGAAAAAACGATTTATGAAGCACCATACAGTGTTGATAGGTATTTAAAAATAAATGTATTGAGGTTGAAAAAACGATTTATGAAGCACCATACAGTGTTGAAAGGTATTTAGCAGTGGGAGGGGCACCCCGCCCTCTACCATACGGAGTTGGAGAGGGAACAGAGACAGTTGTCATCCCAATTCGCCTGATGAGAACCTTTGGAAAGTTCGAAACGCGTCGCGAGAGTGTGCCTGGATGACACGGGACCGTAAAAATGAGTACAGCTGCCATCATTTGAAAGGTGGGTGATGTAGCAGAGCCTTGGAAAATTTTCTCTTCATGCCCAAATAGGCGTCGAGTTGGTCAAGATGGCCTCCATCATTGGTGTGAGTGATGTTGAAGAGCCGCATAATTTTTTCTCCGTCCCCTGTGACGTCGAGTGTCTCCTTATGTCCAAATAGACGGGAGTTATATATGTCCAAATAGACGGGAGTTATATGCCCCTCACCACATCTGCCTAAAACCTAACCTTCGTTTTTTTATAAAATTAAACCCTTGTTAATATAGCCCTCTTGATTTGAACCCTGGCAATTTTAGCCCTCTATTTTATTTTTTAATAATGATATATATCTGGTCTCGTCCAGTAGCCGTCTTTAGTGGTCAGCGGTTGGGTGGAGAGTGCATAACCATTTCCGATTCCTTCGGGGATCGGATCTTGGATCGATTTCCCCTAACCCTAACCCTAACCCTAACCCTAACCCTAACCCTAACCCACCCTGATGGGCACACACCACTCTAACCCTAAACCTAACCATTTGAGACCTGGCTCATAACCCTGATGGGCACACACCACTCTAACCCTAACCCTAACCAGCACAGCCCTCTGGCACACAACCCTGAGGCGCTCACCCCTCGCTCTTCTAACCCTACCCAATTCTAGCCCGCGGGTTTTGAACCCGGGTAATAATAGCCCTCTCCAAAATTACCCCTCTTAACCGTACCCCGGGCTTGGTGTGACCCCCGGAAAAAACAAGTGGCTTTCTTTCTCCTTTTTGTTCTTTTTCTTAAATTATCAATACATTATTAATATATACCCCCTCTGTTCCTATAAAAACAGAAGTAATGGATAAATGGTTATATAAATAAATAAATAAATGAGTACATGAACACACTACAACACATCACACACAAGGAAACATACAACTGTGGGGCAGAGTACTGTGGGGTTTGGACCCTGGCCCCGTCCAGTAGCCGTCTTTAGTGGTCAGCGGTTGGGTGGAGAGTGCATAACCATTTCCGATTCCTTCGGGGATCGGATCTTGGATCGATTTCCCCTAACAGGCCAGGTCCTCCAACTCTGAGCTTCAGATGGTGATGGATGGGGCTTGTGGTCACTCACTTCTCGGTTCTCTTCCCCTATTATTAAAAACATTTTAATACATGATCGCAATAAATATAATATAATAGGATAAAAAAGATCAGTGATAATAGAAATGGATTCATTAACATCAAAATGAGAATCATTCAGAATAAATACAAAAAAACATGGAATAAAGATGACACACACATTAAAAAAATACACATATTTTATTACCATGCACAGGATTGAAATAAATAAATATAATTCATAGACAGGAATTTTCTGTACAGATTGCTTCATTTTTAGCAGCTTTGGGAGCTATTTTGATAAGATTCTGAATGATTCAGGACAATTCTAATACATGATCACAATAAATATAATATAATAGAATGGAAAGAAAAAAGATCAGTGATAATAGAAATGGATTTATTAACATCATAATCAGAATCATTCAGAATAAATATAAAAACATGGTAATAAAGATGACACACACAAATAAAAAAATACATATCATATCTTATTACCATGCACAGGATTGAAATAAATAAATATAGTTCATAGAAAGGATTTTTCTGTACAGATTACTGCATTTTCAGCAACTTTGGGAGCTATTTTGATAAGATCAAACATTTAAAATGTCTTTTTTCAATGTTATTGTATTGTTTACATCGTTTCACAAACCTTTCTGTCATTTGTACAGTTCCATGGATGAATTTTCATCGTGTTTTCAGACTTAAAACTGTTGGTTCATATATTTTACTCTCTGAGGAGGACTCATTTGCATACAGCTGCATTTTACACACACACAAACACGTGCAGCTAAGGAGAGAGACACATGATAATGTGAAAACTCGTTATATCTTCTTAATCTTCCTTTCTTTATTCTTAACCTCTTCATAAACCTTTTCTATAGGATATTTCACTATTTTTCGCTGTTTCAAACTCAAGTTTCATGTTGTTTTAGACTCATTGTAGTACTTTTTAGTTTCTCAGGATGACGTCATCCGATCCCTATATAAGGGGGCGCGCTTTGCGCGAGCTCTCATATGCAGCATAGCAGAGCTAGAGTACACACGTCGAGCAAATCCTCCGTGTTCTAAAACGAATTTTGACTCTAAAAACCTTTCTTTTGATTAACATTTTCTACTTTTACAACAAGCCCTTCCTGAAGAAGGTACAAATCAGTACCGAAACGTCGACAGGGCTTGAACAACTTTAATTACACCTTTTATTTATATCTTTTTTGATTTTTGATTTCTCATCCCATTTTTCTTTATTTTCGATTTTTTATTTTTATTTTCTTGTTCAAAACAAAAAACAAAAAGACCAAAAAAATCAAAAAAAATTCAGAAAGACCAAAAAAAGTGTTCTCTTTTTTATTTTCTCTGTACATAGTTAGTTTGAGATAGTGTAAAAAGACAGGATTAGTTAAATAAACATGTACAGAGGGAGACAGAGACAGATAGAGTCTCCTGGACCCAGATACAGGCCTGATTACAGCTATGATGGCTCATATGATGTGAGAGCACGCCCCTATTTTCGTGGACCGGCCGGTCCTAGGGAAAGAGGGAGAGAAACTTTTAGAAGAGGTGACCCAAGAGGTTATGAGCAGAACAGGAGAGATTTTCAGAGCTTTTACGGACCCAGTTACGGCAGGCGGAGTTGGTCAGCAGATCCTAGACTGACCAGGAATGAAGCGTCCAGGCCTGGACGCTCATATGTTCCCACCGCTTCACACGACGAACGGTTTTACACTAGGGCTGATCCAGACAGATCTCCTGATCACCGTTTTCGCCATACAGAGGCAGCTGACACATACAGGCCTCAAAAAAATAATCAAAATAGAAACCGTAACAAAAAGGGCAAAAAGAACAAAAAGAGGGACACAAGAAATAATACACAGAGGTTTAATGAGGGTGCATATTTTGAAACTCGAGCTGAGGACAGACATCCTCGATCATATGAGAGTTCTTATAGAGCACCACCTTACCAGTACCGTCCAAACAGAAGCCCCTCTTACGCAGCCACCTCCTATGCTCCCACACGTTTCAGAAATAAAAGAGTCTCCTTTCTCGGTCACGATGTAAGATCCCGTGATTTTTCAGTCCCTTCTTCACACACAAGGACACAACAAAGTGTCAGTAAAAAACAGAGAGACGGTAATTACCGTCATTCTCCACAAGAGAGAGCCAGAGGCTCAGGTGGCTTCTCAAAAGAAGGAGGTAGATTAACGGGAGGTTTAAATAAAGCACAAAACACTGCGTCCACACCGGCGCCACCTCTACTCAAAAACACCATGAAACTGTTCTATGACGTGATCAGGCTGGTGCATCACCTGAGTAACATAACCACTAAGGTGCCTAACAATCAGCCAGTTACGTTCACAAGGCTCACGGAACTGCTTACGGACACAATTAAGCCTGCCTCGCCTAACGATCGTGTTAAGGTAATGCTGGAGGGTAATGCAAAAAATTGGTCTTTTACCACCCAGCTCATTTTAGAACAACACTATGAGGCACTGATAGAGGAGGCTATGTCTAATATTAGACAACAGAATAACCAAGCAGATTGGCCGCAAGCCTTCGAGACAGCGAGTAACTGGGCTGAGAGAAGGTTCGGAAAAAGAATCACCAGCCAAACCATCGAACAGGCTGAAGCCTTGATCGCGGCAGAAAGAACAGAGGAAGCCACTAATGCAGTGGCTCCCTCAGAAAGAGCTGTAGTAGAGGTGGCGCCGGCGGCACCACCACCACCACAAAAAAGACGCACCTATGCGGAAATAGTGGCACAAGTGTCCACTTCACAGCAGGCGGGTCCCAGTCAGGTCTCTATGCCAGTGGTACGACCCAGAAAGGGGGTTCAACATATAGAGGTGCAGACATCGCCCACGCTATTAGGGTCCCCTTTAAACAGGAGGGACTGGTCTTTCGAGGAGGAAGTTCCTCCAGCAGACCTCCGGGAGGTGCTCCAGCCCATACAGGCTGGTGAGTTCCCTCCATTGGAACAAAGGGCCCAAAAAAGAGCACAAAAACTCCGGCACTGCACTCGCCACCCTGACACCCCCGAGGCTCGCCCACCTCATGCAGCAGAAGTCTCTCCTGCCATAGCAGGGGAGCTGCTGTCATTTGAGGATGAGCAGCCACCACAGAGCCCACCTCATGCGGCAGAAGCCTCTGCTACAATTGTAGCGGAGCTGCTAGCATTGGAGGCCGAACCTCCTGTGGAGAATCCTCCTTCTCCTTCTCCTCCTCCTCCCGCAGCAGAAGCCTCTGCTACCATAGTAGCGGAGCTGCTGGCTCTGGAGGAGGACGCTCCTTTAAACTCATTCCAAGTTCCGACCAGTCAGAATGACCCTGACCCCTTGTTGGACGCTCAGTCACCACAGTCTAGCGTCATCCTTTTCTCCTCATATCATTCGGAGGATCCGGCCCAATCACCGTCTCCACTCACTAAACTCCTGAGACAGCTCTCACCAAATCTTAGTCCCATCACGGCTGTAGATAAAGAGAAAGGTCAGGAAAGTGAGACAGCGGAAAGGGTACAACAGGTCAAAATAAACCAACCCGTTTTCACTGACATAACAAAAAGCAAAACAGTGCAGTTTGAGAGATTCCCGTTAAGACCACTCTATGCCCCGACACACAAAGCACCAGAGAAGTCCACACTTGTGTCGTTGCGGCCGCTGGCAGATAACAGAGAGGCTCAGGTTCCCTCACTTCTTCCAGTTAGTCCGATAGGCAGAACGGTCAGGCACGCAAACACGTACAAGAAGCTGTCAGATTGGAGTCTAACCATTGAGAAAAAATATGTCATCATCGGGGACTCTAATCTGTCCAGATTTCCTGATTTTGACTGCCCGGAGCTCCAGGTAGAAAGCTACCCGGGCGCCAAATTGCATCATGCTGGCCATTTAATAGAAAAGGCCACTATAACAACGGAACCAGAGAAAGTTATCTTAGCCTTCGGACTAAACAATAGAAGTCAGAGAAACAAACTCACAGCGGTCACTGAACTGGTCCGAACTAACAGAGCGGCCATCAAAAGACTGCCCAGAACGGAGATCCTGTACCCTATCATTAATTTCTCCAGATCTCTTCCTATCTTTGAACAGGAAGTACTAGAGCATATTAATTCACATATAAAAAAGCACTTGAATTTTGTACCGGCCCTGCCCTCCACCAGTTTCCATGTTGACACGGACGGTTTTCATTGGAGGCCTGTTACTGCGAAAGCCATGCTGGAACATTGGATGCAGGCTTTAAACTGCCAGCTGTCCATAACCGAGTAGGGGGACAGAACAAGCTGATAGTTAACCTTTCCAAAACAGTAACACTCAGCCCAGTACAAAATGCGGTGCTCTCTCGTGGTCTCTCTTTCATTCCCACTCCGCTAGATTTTAAAACGCAAAGAATAGAGCTACTTAAAGACCTTCAAGACTATCACCGTAGACTTAAATTAGAGGCTTTCTTTGAAGGGAAGAAAAACAGTAAGGAAAAGGTCCCTTTTACCCACAACTCAGACTGGTCTCCAGCACTGTCCAGTCTCCCCAAGGAAATTATAAATATTATTAAAGCGGATAATTATGCATACAAACACTTAAATTGGGGACATAAAGATATTTTAAATTTAACGTCTACGGAAAGAAAGGCTTTGAAAGAATTAAAAAATAATAATAACATTATAATAAAACCCGCGGATAAAGGGAATGCGACTGTGATTTTAGATAGAGAGCAATATGTTCTAGAGGGACAGAGACAGTTAGGAGTGGAAGAACACTATCGTCCATTGGAAAAACCTATTTATACAGATACAATACAGGAAGTGAGAGAGATTTTAGAGGAAATGTGTATAAAGAAAATAATTAGCGGTTCACAAAAGGAGTATCTGATGGGTGAGACATCCCCTAGGCCGAGGAGATTTTACCTCCTGCCGAAGATCCACAAAGAGCCAGAGAAGTGGAGCGTCCCCCATGAGGTCCCTCCAGGCAGGCCCATCGTCTCGGACTGCAACAGCGAGACGTATCGCACGGCGGAATATATTGAACATTTCCTGAATCCTCTCTCCACCAGGCACCCCAGTTATCTGAAAGATACTTATGATTTTATTAATAAAATAGGGCCACTAAAAATTCCTCCAAACTCATTATTATTTACTATAGATATTGACAGTTTATATACGAACATAGAGACGGAAGTGGGATTAGAAGCAGTAAAAAAGATGATGATTAAATATCCAGATTATAACAGACCAGATAAATATATACTCCAACTATTAAATATAAACCTTACTAAAAATGATTTCGAGTTTAACAATAAATATTATTTACAAACCAAAGGAACTGCCATGGGCAAAAAGTTCGCCCCTTCCTATGCCAATATTTTTATGGCAGATTGGGAGGAATCTGCTTTAAACACGGCCCCTATCAAACCATATCTATATTATAGATTTTTAGATGACATCTGGGGCGTCTGGACCCATTCTATGGACGATTTTGTTGCTTTCACTAATCACTTAAATAGTCACCAATCATCAATAACAATTAAATATACGGTACATCCAGAAAAAGTAAATTTCCTAGATGTTGTGTCTTACAAAGGTCTCAATTTTCCTGCCACCGGTCAGCTGGACTTCAAGGTCTATTTTAAGGAGACCGATACGCATTCACTACTGCACAAAGACAGTTACCACCCTAGCCACACTTTTGGAGGTATAGTAAAATCACAGTTGTTAAGGTTTAAGAGAATTTGCACACAAAACACATCTTTCCTTGAAGCATGCAAGACCTTGTTCACAGCACTGAGAAAACGAGGATATACCCGTACTTTTCTCAAAAATGTATTCAGAACTTTTGATCGGCCGGCAGAGAAACCTTTAGAGGACGTGAGACAGAGAGACAAAATCATACCTCTGGTGACACATTATTCTAGTTTTAGTACACAGTTAAACGCAGCAGTTAAAAGTAATTTTGAAAAATTCATAACACCCTCTAAATACTTGCAACGTCATAAACCCATTGCAGCCTATAGGAGAAATAAAAACTTCCTGGACATACTGGTCCAAAGTAAACTTGTTAAACCAAAAAACAAAGGCCGAATTGGCAGTTGCAAATATTATGTTTCTCACAGATTCATTAAAAGCAGGGTAAATAAATGCGTTATAAAACTGTCTACGTCTCTGTCACATCTCAGCAAGAACTGCATATATCTCATTTACTGCCACAAATGTCGACGACAGTATGTAGGCCAAACAAAAAATGAATTAAGGGAAAGAGTGTACCAACATGCACATAATGTGACGCACAAAATAATGAAAAGACAACATTTGGTACAGCATTTCCTGGTTCATGGCCTACAGTCGTTGAGGGTCACGTGTCTTCAAGCTAACCCACGATGGTCCTTACAGGAGCGACTCAGGGCCGAGAGTCGCTGGATCAAACGCTTGGACACTGTGCACCCCAGGGGACTAAATGAGATGTAAAAACTTATATGTATCTATCCTCTTTTATCTTTCTATCCTTTTCTCCACTTTCCAAAGCCTATGTTTTTTCCTTCTTTGAGCCACGTGTTTTTTATTAAGGTGACACACCACTCTAACCCTAAACCTAACCATTTGAGACCTGGCTCATAACCCTGATGGGCACACACCACTCTAACCCTAAACCTAACCATTTGAGACCTGGCTCATAACCCTGATGGGCACACACCACTCTAACCCTAACCCTAACCAGCACAGCCCTCTGGCACACAACCCTGAGGCGCTCACCCCTCGCTCTTCTAACCCTACCCAATTCTAGCCCGCGGGTTTTGAACCCGGGTAATAATAGCCCTCTCCAAAATTACCCCTCTTAACCGTACCCCGGGCTTGGTGTGACCCCCGGAAAAAACAAGTGGCTTTCTTTCTCCTTTTTGTTCTTTTTCTTAAATTATCAATACATTATTAATATATACCCCCTCTGTTCCTATAAAAACAGAAGTAATGGATAAATGGTTATATAAATAAATAAATAAATGAGTACATGAACACACTACAACACATCACACACAAGGAAACATACAACTGTGGGGCAGAGTACTGTGGGGTTTGGACCCTGGCCCCGTCCAGTAGCCGTCTTTAGTGGTCAGCGGTTGGGTGGAGAGTGCATAACCATTTCCGATTCCTTCGGGGATCGGATCTTGGATCGATTTCCCCTAACAGGCCAGGTCCTCCAACTCTGAGCTTCAGATGGTGATGGATGGGGCTTGTGGTCACTCACTTCTCGGTTCTCTTCCCCTATTATTAAAAACATTTTAATACATGATCGCAATAAATATAATATAATAGGATAAAAAAGATCAGTGATAATAGAAATGGATTCATTAACATCAAAATGAGAATCATTCAGAATAAATACAAAAAAACATGGAATAAAGATGACACACACATTAAAAAAATACACATATTTTATTACCATGCACAGGATTGAAATAAATAAATATAATTCATAGACAGGAATTTTCTGTACAGATTGCTTCATTTTTAGCAGCTTTGGGAGCTATTTTGATAAGATTCTGAATGATTCAGGACAATTCTAATACATGATCACAATAAATATAATATAATAGAATGGAAAGAAAAAAGATCAGTGATAATAGAAATGGATTTATTAACATCATAATCAGAATCATTCAGAATAAATATAAAAACATGGTAATAAAGATGACACACACAAATAAAAAAATACATATCATATCTTATTACCATGCACAGGATTGAAATAAATAAATATAGTTCATAGAAAGGATTTTTCTGTACAGATTACTGCATTTTCAGCAACTTTGGGAGCTATTTTGATAAGATCAAACATTTAAAATGTCTTTTTTCAATGTTATTGTATTGTTTACATCGTTTCACAAACCTTTCTGTCATTTGTACAGTTCCATGGATGAATTTTCATCGTGTTTTCAGACTTAAAACTGTTGGTTCATATATTTTACTCTCTGAGGAGGACTCATTTGCATACAGCTGCATTTTACACACACACAAACACGTGCAGCTAAGGAGAGAGACACATGATAATGTGAAAACTCGTTATATCTTCTTAATCTTCCTTTCTTTATTCTTAACCTCTTCATAAACCTTTTCTATAGGATATTTCACTATTTTTCGCTGTTTCAAACTCAAGTTTCATGTTGTTTTAGACTCATTGTAGTACTTTTTAGTTTCTCAGGATGACGTCATCCGATCCCTATATAAGGGGGCGCGCTTTGCGCGAGCTCTCATATGCAGCATAGCAGAGCTAGAGTACACACGTCGAGCAAATCCTCCGTGTTCTAAAACGAATTTTGACTCTAAAAACCTTTCTTTTGATTAACATTTTCTACTTTTACAACAAGCCCTTCCTGAAGAAGGTACAAATCAGTACCGAAACGTCGACAGGGCTTGAACAACTTTAATTACACCTTTTATTTATATCTTTTTTGATTTTTGATTTCTCATCCCATTTTTCTTTATTTTCGATTTTTTATTTTTATTTTCTTGTTCAAAACAAAAAACAAAAAGACCAAAAAAATCAAAAAAAATTCAGAAAGACCAAAAAAAGTGTTCTCTTTTTTATTTTCTCTGTACATAGTTAGTTTGAGATAGTGTAAAAAGACAGGATTAGTTAAATAAACATGTACAGAGGGAGACAGAGACAGATAGAGTCTCCTGGACCCAGATACAGGCCTGATTACAGCTATGATGGCTCATATGATGTGAGAGCACGCCCCTATTTTCGTGGACCGGCCGGTCCTAGGGAAAGAGGGAGAGAAACTTTTAGAAGAGGTGACCCAAGAGGTTATGAGCAGAACAGGAGAGATTTTCAGAGCTTTTACGGACCCAGTTACGGCAGGCGGAGTTGGTCAGCAGATCCTAGACTGACCAGGAATGAAGCGTCCAGGCCTGGACGCTCATATGTTCCCACCGCTTCACACGACGAACGGTTTTACACTAGGGCTGATCCAGACAGATCTCCTGATCACCGTTTTCGCCATACAGAGGCAGCTGACACATACAGGCCTCAAAAAAATAATCAAAATAGAAACCGTAACAAAAAGGGCAAAAAGAACAAAAAGAGGGACACAAGAAATAATACACAGAGGTTTAATGAGGGTGCATATTTTGAAACTCGAGCTGAGGACAGACATCCTCGATCATATGAGAGTTCTTATAGAGCACCACCTTACCAGTACCGTCCAAACAGAAGCCCCTCTTACGCAGCCACCTCCTATGCTCCCACACGTTTCAGAAATAAAAGAGTCTCCTTTCTCGGTCACGATGTAAGATCCCGTGATTTTTCAGTCCCTTCTTCACACACAAGGACACAACAAAGTGTCAGTAAAAAACAGAGAGACGGTAATTACCGTCATTCTCCACAAGAGAGAGCCAGAGGCTCAGGTGGCTTCTCAAAAGAAGGAGGTAGATTAACGGGAGGTTTAAATAAAGCACAAAACACTGCGTCCACACCGGCGCCACCTCTACTCAAAAACACCATGAAACTGTTCTATGACGTGATCAGGCTGGTGCATCACCTGAGTAACATAACCACTAAGGTGCCTAACAATCAGCCAGTTACGTTCACAAGGCTCACGGAACTGCTTACGGACACAATTAAGCCTGCCTCGCCTAACGATCGTGTTAAGGTAATGCTGGAGGGTAATGCAAAAAATTGGTCTTTTACCACCCAGCTCATTTTAGAACAACACTATGAGGCACTGATAGAGGAGGCTATGTCTAATATTAGACAACAGAATAACCAAGCAGATTGGCCGCAAGCCTTCGAGACAGCGAGTAACTGGGCTGAGAGAAGGTTCGGAAAAAGAATCACCAGCCAAACCATCGAACAGGCTGAAGCCTTGATCGCGGCAGAAAGAACAGAGGAAGCCACTAATGCAGTGGCTCCCTCAGAAAGAGCTGTAGTAGAGGTGGCGCCGGCGGCACCACCACCACCACAAAAAAGACGCACCTATGCGGAAATAGTGGCACAAGTGTCCACTTCACAGCAGGCGGGTCCCAGTCAGGTCTCTATGCCAGTGGTACGACCCAGAAAGGGGGTTCAACATATAGAGGTGCAGACATCGCCCACGCTATTAGGGTCCCCTTTAAACAGGAGGGACTGGTCTTTCGAGGAGGAAGTTCCTCCAGCAGACCTCCGGGAGGTGCTCCAGCCCATACAGGCTGGTGAGTTCCCTCCATTGGAACAAAGGGCCCAAAAAAGAGCACAAAAACTCCGGCACTGCACTCGCCACCCTGACACCCCCGAGGCTCGCCCACCTCATGCAGCAGAAGTCTCTCCTGCCATAGCAGGGGAGCTGCTGTCATTTGAGGATGAGCAGCCACCACAGAGCCCACCTCATGCGGCAGAAGCCTCTGCTACAATTGTAGCGGAGCTGCTAGCATTGGAGGCCGAACCTCCTGTGGAGAATCCTCCTTCTCCTTCTCCTCCTCCTCCCGCAGCAGAAGCCTCTGCTACCATAGTAGCGGAGCTGCTGGCTCTGGAGGAGGACGCTCCTTTAAACTCATTCCAAGTTCCGACCAGTCAGAATGACCCTGACCCCTTGTTGGACGCTCAGTCACCACAGTCTAGCGTCATCCTTTTCTCCTCATATCATTCGGAGGATCCGGCCCAATCACCGTCTCCACTCACTAAACTCCTGAGACAGCTCTCACCAAATCTTAGTCCCATCACGGCTGTAGATAAAGAGAAAGGTCAGGAAAGTGAGACAGCGGAAAGGGTACAACAGGTCAAAATAAACCAACCCGTTTTCACTGACATAACAAAAAGCAAAACAGTGCAGTTTGAGAGATTCCCGTTAAGACCACTCTATGCCCCGACACACAAAGCACCAGAGAAGTCCACACTTGTGTCGTTGCGGCCGCTGGCAGATAACAGAGAGGCTCAGGTTCCCTCACTTCTTCCAGTTAGTCCGATAGGCAGAACGGTCAGGCACGCAAACACGTACAAGAAGCTGTCAGATTGGAGTCTAACCATTGAGAAAAAATATGTCATCATCGGGGACTCTAATCTGTCCAGATTTCCTGATTTTGACTGCCCGGAGCTCCAGGTAGAAAGCTACCCGGGCGCCAAATTGCATCATGCTGGCCATTTAATAGAAAAGGCCACTATAACAACGGAACCAGAGAAAGTTATCTTAGCCTTCGGACTAAACAATAGAAGTCAGAGAAACAAACTCACAGCGGTCACTGAACTGGTCCGAACTAACAGAGCGGCCATCAAAAGACTGCCCAGAACGGAGATCCTGTACCCTATCATTAATTTCTCCAGATCTCTTCCTATCTTTGAACAGGAAGTACTAGAGCATATTAATTCACATATAAAAAAGCACTTGAATTTTGTACCGGCCCTGCCCTCCACCAGTTTCCATGTTGACACGGACGGTTTTCATTGGAGGCCTGTTACTGCGAAAGCCATGCTGGAACATTGGATGCAGGCTTTAAACTGCCAGCTGTCCATAACCGAGTAGGGGGACAGAACAAGCTGATAGTTAACCTTTCCAAAACAGTAACACTCAGCCCAGTACAAAATGCGGTGCTCTCTCGTGGTCTCTCTTTCATTCCCACTCCGCTAGATTTTAAAACGCAAAGAATAGAGCTACTTAAAGACCTTCAAGACTATCACCGTAGACTTAAATTAGAGGCTTTCTTTGAAGGGAAGAAAAACAGTAAGGAAAAGGTCCCTTTTACCCACAACTCAGACTGGTCTCCAGCACTGTCCAGTCTCCCCAAGGAAATTATAAATATTATTAAAGCGGATAATTATGCATACAAACACTTAAATTGGGGACATAAAGATATTTTAAATTTAACGTCTACGGAAAGAAAGGCTTTGAAAGAATTAAAAAATAATAATAACATTATAATAAAACCCGCGGATAAAGGGAATGCGACTGTGATTTTAGATAGAGAGCAATATGTTCTAGAGGGACAGAGACAGTTAGGAGTGGAAGAACACTATCGTCCATTGGAAAAACCTATTTATACAGATACAATACAGGAAGTGAGAGAGATTTTAGAGGAAATGTGTATAAAGAAAATAATTAGCGGTTCACAAAAGGAGTATCTGATGGGTGAGACATCCCCTAGGCCGAGGAGATTTTACCTCCTGCCGAAGATCCACAAAGAGCCAGAGAAGTGGAGCGTCCCCCATGAGGTCCCTCCAGGCAGGCCCATCGTCTCGGACTGCAACAGCGAGACGTATCGCACGGCGGAATATATTGAACATTTCCTGAATCCTCTCTCCACCAGGCACCCCAGTTATCTGAAAGATACTTATGATTTTATTAATAAAATAGGGCCACTAAAAATTCCTCCAAACTCATTATTATTTACTATAGATATTGACAGTTTATATACGAACATAGAGACGGAAGTGGGATTAGAAGCAGTAAAAAAGATGATGATTAAATATCCAGATTATAACAGACCAGATAAATATATACTCCAACTATTAAATATAAACCTTACTAAAAATGATTTCGAGTTTAACAATAAATATTATTTACAAACCAAAGGAACTGCCATGGGCAAAAAGTTCGCCCCTTCCTATGCCAATATTTTTATGGCAGATTGGGAGGAATCTGCTTTAAACACGGCCCCTATCAAACCATATCTATATTATAGATTTTTAGATGACATCTGGGGCGTCTGGACCCATTCTATGGACGATTTTGTTGCTTTCACTAATCACTTAAATAGTCACCAATCATCAATAACAATTAAATATACGGTACATCCAGAAAAAGTAAATTTCCTAGATGTTGTGTCTTACAAAGGTCTCAATTTTCCTGCCACCGGTCAGCTGGACTTCAAGGTCTATTTTAAGGAGACCGATACGCATTCACTACTGCACAAAGACAGTTACCACCCTAGCCACACTTTTGGAGGTATAGTAAAATCACAGTTGTTAAGGTTTAAGAGAATTTGCACACAAAACACATCTTTCCTTGAAGCATGCAAGACCTTGTTCACAGCACTGAGAAAACGAGGATATACCCGTACTTTTCTCAAAAATGTATTCAGAACTTTTGATCGGCCGGCAGAGAAACCTTTAGAGGACGTGAGACAGAGAGACAAAATCATACCTCTGGTGACACATTATTCTAGTTTTAGTACACAGTTAAACGCAGCAGTTAAAAGTAATTTTGAAAAATTCATAACACCCTCTAAATACTTGCAACGTCATAAACCCATTGCAGCCTATAGGAGAAATAAAAACTTCCTGGACATACTGGTCCAAAGTAAACTTGTTAAACCAAAAAACAAAGGCCGAATTGGCAGTTGCAAATATTATGTTTCTCACAGATTCATTAAAAGCAGGGTAAATAAATGCGTTATAAAACTGTCTACGTCTCTGTCACATCTCAGCAAGAACTGCATATATCTCATTTACTGCCACAAATGTCGACGACAGTATGTAGGCCAAACAAAAAATGAATTAAGGGAAAGAGTGTACCAACATGCACATAATGTGACGCACAAAATAATGAAAAGACAACATTTGGTACAGCATTTCCTGGTTCATGGCCTACAGTCGTTGAGGGTCACGTGTCTTCAAGCTAACCCACGATGGTCCTTACAGGAGCGACTCAGGGCCGAGAGTCGCTGGATCAAACGCTTGGACACTGTGCACCCCAGGGGACTAAATGAGATGTAAAAACTTATATGTATCTATCCTCTTTTATCTTTCTATCCTTTTCTCCACTTTCCAAAGCCTATGTTTTTTCCTTCTTTGAGCCACGTGTTTTTTATTAAGGTGACACACCACTCTAACCCTAAACCTAACCATTTGAGACCTGGCTCATAACCCTGATGGGCACACACCACTCTAACCCTAAACCTAACCATTTGAGACCTGGCTCATAACCCTGATGGGCACACACCACTCTAACCCTAACCCTAACCAGCACAGCCCTCTGGCACACAACCCTGAGGCGCTCACCCCTCGCTCTTCTAACCCTACCCAATTCTAGCCCGCGGGTTTTGAACCCGGGTAATAATAGCCCTCTCCAAAATTACCCCTCTTAACCGTACCCCGGGCTTGGTGTGACCCCCGGAAAAAACAAGTGGCTTTCTTTCTCCTTTTTGTTCTTTTTCTTAAATTATCAATACATTATTAATATATACCCCCTCTGTTCCTATAAAAACAGAAGTAATGGATAAATGGTTATATAAATAAATAAATAAATGAGTACATGAACACACTACAACACATCACACACAAGGAAACATACAACTGTGGGGCAGAGTACTGTGGGGTTTGGACCCTGGCCCCGTCCAGTAGCCGTCTTTAGTGGTCAGCGGTTGGGTGGAGAGTGCATAACCATTTCCGATTCCTTCGGGGATCGGATCTTGGATCGATTTCCCCTAACCCTAACCCTAACCCTAACCCTAACCCTAACCCTAACCCTAACCCTAACCCTAACCCTAACCCTAACCCTAACCCTCCTTATGTCCAAATAGACGGGAGTTATATATGTCCAAATAGACGGGAGTTATATGCCCCTCACCACATCTGCCTAAAACCTAACCTTCGTTTTTTTGTAAAATTAAACCCTTGTTAATATAGCCCTCTTGATTTGAACCCTGGCAATTTTAGCCCTCTATTTTATTTTTTAATAATGATATATATCTGGTCTCGTCCAGTAGCCGTCTTTAGTGGTCAGCGGTTGGGTGGAGAGTGCATAACCATTTCCGATTCCTTCGGGGATCGGATCTTGGATCGATTTCCCCTAACACGCCAGGTCCTCCAACTCTGAGCTTCAGATGGTGATGGATGGGGCTTTGTTTATATATGTGGTTATTAAATTTTAAAATTAAAAACAAATGTGTTGATAGTGAAAAAACGATTTATGAAGCACCATACAGTGTTGATAGGTATTTAAAAATAAATGTATTGAGGTTGAAAAAACGATTTATGAAGCACCATACAGTGTTGAAAGGTATTTAGCAGTGGGAGGGGCACCCCGCCCTCTACCATACGGAGTTGGAGAGGGAACAGAGACAGTTGTCATCCCAATTCGCCTGATGAGAACCTTTGGAAAGTTCGAAACGCGTCGCGAGAGTGTGCCTGGATGACACGGGACCGTAAAAATGAGTACAGCTGCCATCATTTGAAAGGTGGGTGATGTAGCAGAGCCTTGGAAAATTTTCTCTTCATGCCCAAATAGGCGTCGAGTTGGTCAAAATGGCCTCCATCATTGGTGTGAGTGATGTTGAAGAGCCGCATAATTTTTTCTCCGTCCCCTGTGACGTCGAGAGTCTCCTTATGTCCAAATAGACGGGAGTTATATATGTCCAAATAGACGGGAGTTATATGCCCCTCACCACATCTGCCTAAAACCTAACCTTCGTTTTTTTGTAAAATTAAACCCTTGTTAATATAGCCCTCTTGATTTGAACCCTGGCAATTTTAGCCCTCTATTTTATTTTTTAATAATGATATATATCTGGTCTCGTCCAGTAGCCGTCTTTAGTGGTCAGCGGTTGGGTGGAGAGTGCATAACCATTTCCGATTCCTTCGGGGATCGGATCTTGGATCGATTTCCCCTAACACGCCAGGTCCTCCAACTCTGAGCTTCAGATGGTGATGGATGGGGCTTTGTTTATATATGTGGTTATTAAATTTTAAAATTAAAAACAAATGTGTTGATAGTGAAAAAACGATTTATGAAGCACCATACAGTGTTGATAGGTATTTAAAAATAAATGTATTGAGGTTGAAAAAACGATTTATGAAGCACCATACAGTGTTGAAAGGTATTTAGCAGTGGGAGGGGCACCCCGCCCTCTACCATACGGAGTTGGAGAGGGAACAGAGACAGTTGTCATCCCAATTCGCCTGATGAGAACCTTTGGAAAGTTCGAAACGCGTCGCGAGAGTGTGCCTGGATGACACGGGACCGTAAAAATGAGTACAGCTGCCATCATTTGAAAGGTGGGTGATGTAGCAGAGCCTTGGAAAATTTTCTCTTCATGCCCAAATAGGCGTCGAGTTGGTCAAAATGGCCTCCATCATTGGTGTGAGTGATGTTGAAGAGCCGCATAATTTTTTCTCCGTCCCCTGTGACGTCGAGAGTCTCCTTATGTCCAAATAGACGGGAGTTATATATGTCCAAATAGACGGGAGTTATATGCCCCTCACCACATCTGCCTAAAACCTAACCTTCGTTTTTTTGTAAAATTAAACCCTTGTTAATATAGCCCTCTTGATTTGAACCCTGGCAATTTTAGCCCTCTATTTTATTTTTTAATAATGATATATATCTGGTCTCGTCCAGTAGCCGTCTTTAGTGGTCAGCGGTTGGGTGGAGAGTGCATAACCATTTCCGATTCCTTCGGGGATCGGATCTTGGATCGATTTCCCCTAACACGCCAGGTCCTCCAACTCTGAGCTTCAGATGGTGATGGATGGGGCTTTGTTTATATATGTGGTTATTAAATTTTAAAATTAAAAACAAATGTGTTGATAGTGAAAAAACGATTTATGAAGCACCATACAGTGTTGATAGGTATTTAAAAATAAATGTATTGAGGTTGAAAAAACGATTTATGAAGCACCATACAGTGTTGAAAGGTATTTAGCAGTGGGAGGGGCACCCCGCCCTCTACCATACGGAGTTGGAGAGGGAACAGAGACAGTTGTCATCCCAATTCGCCTGATGAGAACCTTTGGAAAGTTCGAAACGCGTCGCGAGAGTGTGCCTGGATGACACGGGACCGTAAAAATGAGTACAGCTGCCATCATTTGAAAGGTGGGTGATGTAGCAGAGCCTTGGAAAATTTTCTCTTCATGCCCAAATAGGCGTCGAGTTGGTCAAAATGGCCTCCATCATTGGTGTGAGTGATGTTGAAGAGCCGCATAATTTTTTCTCCGTCCCCTGTGACGTCGAGAGTCTCCTTATGTCCAAATAGACGGGAGTTATATATGTCCAAATAGACGGGAGTTATATGCCCCTCACCACATCTGCCTAAAACCTAACCTTCGTTTTTTTGTAAAATTAAACCCTTGTTAATATAGCCCTCTTGATTTGAACCCTGGCAATTTTAGCCCTCTATTTTATTTTTTAATAATGATATATATCTGGTCTCGTCCAGTAGCCGTCTTTAGTGGTCAGCGGTTGGGTGGAGAGTGCATAACCATTTCCGATTCCTTCGGGGATCGGATCTTGGATCGATTTCCCCTAACCCTAACCCTAACCCTAACCCTAACCCTAACCCTAACCCTAACCCTAACCCTAACCCTAACCTAACCTTCGTTTTTTTATAAAATTAAACCCTTGTTAATATAGCCCTCTTGATTTGAACCCTGGCAATTTTAGCCCTCTATTTTATTTTTTAATAATGATATATATCTGGTCTCGTCCAGTAGCCGTCTTTAGTGGTCAGCGGTTGGGTGGAGAGTGCATAACCATTTCCGATTCCTTCGGGGATCGGATCTTGGATCGATTTCCCCTAACACGCCAGGTCCTCCAACTCTGAGCTTCAGATGGTGATGGATGGGGCTTTGTTTATATATGGTTATTAAATTTTAAAATTAAAAACAAATGTGTTGATAGTGAAAAAACGATTTATGAAGCACCATACAGTGTTGATTGGTATTAAAAAATAAATGTATTGAGGTTGAAAAAACGATTTATGAAGCACCATACAGTGTTGAAAGGTATTTAGCAGTGGGAGGGGCACCCCGCCCTCTGCCATGCGGAGTTGGAGAGGGAACAGAGACAGTTGTCATCCCAATTCGCCTGATGAGAACCTTTGGAAAGTTCGAAACGCGTCGCGAGAGTGTGCCTGGATGACACGGGACCGTAAAAATGAGTACAGCTGCCATCATTTGAAAGGTGGGTGATGTAGCAGAGCCTTGGAAAATTTTCTCTTCATGCCCAAATAGGCGTTGAGTTGGTCAGGATGGCCTCCATCATTGTTGTGGGTGATGTTGAGGAGCCGCATAATTTTTTCTCCGTCCCCTGTGACGTCGAGTGTCTCCTTATGTCCAAATAGACGGGAGTTATATATGTCCAAATAGACGGGAGTTATATGCCCCTCACCACATCTGCCTAAAACCTAACCTTCGTTTTTTTATAAAATTAAACCCTTGTTAATATAGCCCTCTTGATTTGAACCCTGGCAATTTTAGCCCTCTATTTTATTTTTTAATAATGATATATATCTGGTCTCGTCCAGTAGCCGTCTTTAGTGGTCAGCGGTTGGGTGGAGAGTGCATAACCATTTCCGATTCCTTCGGGGATCGGATCTTGGATCGATTTCCCCTAACACGCCAGGTCCTCCAACTCTGAGCTTCAGATGGTGATGGATGGGGCTTTGTTTATATATGGTTATTAAATTTTAAAATTAAAAACAAATGTGTTGATAGTGAAAAAACGATTTATGAAGCACCATACAGTGTTGATTGGTATTAAAAAATAAATGTATTGAGGTTGAAAAAACGATTTATGAAGCACCATACAGTGTTGAAAGGTATTTAGCAGTGGGAGGGGCACCCCGCCCTCTGCCATGCGGAGTTGGAGAGGGAACAGAGACAGTTGTCATCCCAATTCGCCTGATGAGAACCTTTGGAAAGTTCGAAACGCGTCGCGAGAGTGTGCCTGGATGACACGGGACCGTAAAAATGAGTACAGCTGCCATCATTTGAAAGGTGGGTGATGTAGCAGAGCCTTGGAAAATTTTCTCTTCATGCCCAAATAGGCGTTGAGTTGGTCAGGATGGCCTCCATCATTGTTGTGGGTGATGTTGAGGAGCCGCATAATTTTTTCTCCGTCCCCTGTGACGTCGAGTGTCTCCTTATGTCCAAATAGACGGGAGTTATATATGTCCAAATAGACGGGAGTTATATGCCCCTCACCACATCTGCCTAAAACCTAACCTTCGTTTTTTTATAAAATTAAACCCTTGTTAATATAGCCCTCTTGATTTGAACCCTGGCAATTTTAGCCCTCTATTTTATTTTTTAATAATGATATATATCTGGTCTCGTCCAGTAGCCGTCTTTAGTGGTCAGCGGTTGGGTGGAGAGTGCATAACCATTTCCGATTCCTTCGGGGATCGGATCTTGGATCGATTTCCCCTAACACGCCAGGTCCTCCAACTCTGAGCTTCAGATGGTGATGGATGGGGCTTTGTTTATATATGGTTATTAAATTTTAAAATTAAAAACAAATGTGTTGATAGTGAAAAAACGATTTATGAAGCACCATACAGTGTTGATTGGTATTAAAAAATAAATGTATTGAGGTTGAAAAAACGATTTATGAAGCACCATACAGTGTTGAAAGGTATTTAGCAGTGGGAGGGGCACCCCGCCCTCTGCCATGCGGAGTTGGAGAGGGAACAGAGACAGTTGTCATCCCAATTCGCCTGATGAGAACCTTTGGAAAGTTCGAAACGCGTCGCGAGAGTGTGCCTGGATGACACGGGACCGTAAAAATGAGTACAGCTGCCATCATTTGAAAGGTGGGTGATGTAGCAGAGCCTTGGAAAATTTTCTCTTCATGCCCAAATAGGCGTTGAGTTGGTCAGGATGGCCTCCATCATTGTTGTGGGTGATGTTGAGGAGCCGCATAATTTTTTCTCCGTCCCCTGTGACGTCGAGTGTCTCCTTATGTCCAAATAGACGGGAGTTATATATGTCCAAATAGACGGGAGTTATATGCCCCTCACCACATCTGCCTAAAACCTAACCTTCGTTTTTTTATAAAATTAAACCCTTGTTAATATAGCCCTCTTGATTTGAACCCTGGCAATTTTAGCCCTCTATTTTATTTTTTAATAATGATATATATCTGGTCTCGTCCAGTAGCCGTCTTTAGTGGTCAGCGGTTGGGTGGAGAGTGCATAACCATTTCCGATTCCTTCGGGGATCGGATCTTGGATCGATTTCCCCTAACACGCCAGGTCCTCCAACTCTGAGCTTCAGATGGTGATGGATGGGGCTTTGTTTATATATGGTTATTAAATTTTAAAATTAAAAACAAATGTGTTGATAGTGAAAAAACGATTTATGAAGCACCATACAGTGTTGATTGGTATTAAAAAATAAATGTATTGAGGTTGAAAAAACGATTTATGAAGCACCATACAGTGTTGAAAGGTATTTAGCAGTGGGAGGGGCACCCCGCCCTCTGCCATGCGGAGTTGGAGAGGGAACAGAGACAGTTGTCATCCCAATTCGCCTGATGAGAACCTTTGGAAAGTTCGAAACGCGTCGCGAGAGTGTGCCTGGATGACACGGGACCGTAAAAATGAGTACAGCTGCCATCATTTGAAAGGTGGGTGATGTAGCAGAGCCTTGGAAAATTTTCTCTTCATGCCCAAATAGGCGTTGAGTTGGTCAGGATGGCCTCCATCATTGTTGTGGGTGATGTTGAGGAGCCGCATAATTTTTTCTCCGTCCCCTGTGACGTCGAGTGTCTCCTTATGTCCAAATAGACGGGAGTTATATATGTCCAAATAGACGGGAGTTATATGCCCCTCACCACATCTGCCTAAAACCTAACCTTCGTTTTTTTATAAAATTAAACCCTTGTTAATATAGCCCTCTTGATTTGAACCCTGGCAATTTTAGCCCTCTATTTTATTTTTTAATAATGATATATATCTGGTCTCGTCCAGTAGCCGTCTTTAGTGGTCAGCGGTTGGGTGGAGAGTGCATAACCATTTCCGATTCCTTCGGGGATCGGATCTTGGATCGATTTCCCCTAACACGCCAGGTCCTCCAACTCTGAGCTTCAGATGGTGATGGATGGGGCTTTGTTTATATATGGTTATTAAATTTTAAAATTAAAAACAAATGTGTTGATAGTGAAAAAACGATTTATGAAGCACCATACAGTGTTGATTGGTATTAAAAAATAAATGTATTGAGGTTGAAAAAACGATTTATGAAGCACCATACAGTGTTGAAAGGTATTTAGCAGTGGGAGGGGCACCCCGCCCTCTGCCATGCGGAGTTGGAGAGGGAACAGAGACAGTTGTCATCCCAATTCGCCTGATGAGAACCTTTGGAAAGTTCGAAACGCGTCGCGAGAGTGTGCCTGGATGACACGGGACCGTAAAAATGAGTACAGCTGCCATCATTTGAAAGGTGGGTGATGTAGCAGAGCCTTGGAAAATTTTCTCTTCATGCCCAAATAGGCGTTGAGTTGGTCAGGATGGCCTCCATCATTGTTGTGGGTGATGTTGAGGAGCCGCATAATTTTTTCTCCGTCCCCTGTGACGTCGAGTGTCTCCTTATGTCCAAATAGACGGGAGTTATATATGTCCAAATAGACGGGAGTTATATGCCCCTCACCACATCTGCCTAAAACCTAACCTTCGTTTTTTTATAAAATTAAACCCTTGTTAATATAGCCCTCTTGATTTGAACCCTGGCAATTTTAGCCCTCTATTTTATTTTTTAATAATGATATATATCTGGTCTCGTCCAGTAGCCGTCTTTAGTGGTCAGCGGTTGGGTGGAGAGTGCATAACCATTTCCGATTCCTTCGGGGATCGGATCTTGGATCGATTTCCCCTAACACGCCAGGTCCTCCAACTCTGAGCTTCAGATGGTGATGGATGGGGCTTTGTTTATATATGGTTATTAAATTTTAAAATTAAAAACAAATGTGTTGATAGTGAAAAAACGATTTATGAAGCACCATACAGTGTTGATTGGTATTAAAAAATAAATGTATTGAGGTTGAAAAAACGATTTATGAAGCACCATACAGTGTTGAAAGGTATTTAGCAGTGGGAGGGGCACCCCGCCCTCTGCCATGCGGAGTTGGAGAGGGAACAGAGACAGTTGTCATCCCAATTCGCCTGATGAGAACCTTTGGAAAGTTCGAAACGCGTCGCGAGAGTGTGCCTGGATGACACGGGACCGTAAAAATGAGTACAGCTGCCATCATTTGAAAGGTGGGTGATGTAGCAGAGCCTTGGAAAATTTTCTCTTCATGCCCAAATAGGCGTTGAGTTGGTCAGGATGGCCTCCATCATTGTTGTGGGTGATGTTGAGGAGCCGCATAATTTTTTCTCCGTCCCCTGTGACGTCGAGTGTCTCCTTATGTCCAAATAGACGGGAGTTATATATGTCCAAATAGACGGGAGTTATATGCCCCTCACCACATCTGCCTAAAACCTAACCTTCGTTTTTTTATAAAATTAAACCCTTGTTAATATAGCCCTCTTGATTTGAACCCTGGCAATTTTAGCCCTCTATTTTATTTTTTAATAATGATATATATCTGGTCTCGTCCAGTAGCCGTCTTTAGTGGTCAGCGGTTGGGTGGAGAGTGCATAACCATTTCCGATTCCTTCGGGGATCGGATCTTGGATCGATTTCCCCTAACACGCCAGGTCCTCCAACTCTGAGCTTCAGATGGTGATGGATGGGGCTTTGTTTATATATGGTTATTAAATTTTAAAATTAAAAACAAATGTGTTGATAGTGAAAAAACGATTTATGAAGCACCATACAGTGTTGATTGGTATTAAAAAATAAATGTATTGAGGTTGAAAAAACGATTTATGAAGCACCATACAGTGTTGAAAGGTATTTAGCAGTGGGAGGGGCACCCCGCCCTCTGCCATGCGGAGTTGGAGAGGGAACAGAGACAGTTGTCATCCCAATTCGCCTGATGAGAACCTTTGGAAAGTTCGAAACGCGTCGCGAGAGTGTGCCTGGATGACACGGGACCGTAAAAATGAGTACAGCTGCCATCATTTGAAAGGTGGGTGATGTAGCAGAGCCTTGGAAAATTTTCTCTTCATGCCCAAATAGGCGTTGAGTTGGTCAGGATGGCCTCCATCATTGTTGTGGGTGATGTTGAGGAGCCGCATAATTTTTTCTCCGTCCCCTGTGACGTCGAGTGTCTCCTTATGTCCAAATAGACGGGAGTTATATATGTCCAAATAGACGGGAGTTATATGCCCCTCACCACATCTGCCTAAAACCTAACCTTCGTTTTTTTATAAAATTAAACCCTTGTTAATATAGCCCTCTTGATTTGAACCCTGGCAATTTTAGCCCTCTATTTTATTTTTTAATAATGATATATATCTGGTCTCGTCCAGTAGCCGTCTTTAGTGGTCAGCGGTTGGGTGGAGAGTGCATAACCATTTCCGATTCCTTCGGGGATCGGATCTTGGATCGATTTCCCCTAACACGCCAGGTCCTCCAACTCTGAGCTTCAGATGGTGATGGATGGGGCTTTGTTTATATATGGTTATTAAATTTTAAAATTAAAAACAAATGTGTTGATAGTGAAAAAACGATTTATGAAGCACCATACAGTGTTGATTGGTATTAAAAAATAAATGTATTGAGGTTGAAAAAACGATTTATGAAGCACCATACAGTGTTGAAAGGTATTTAGCAGTGGGAGGGGCACCCCGCCCTCTGCCATGCGGAGTTGGAGAGGGAACAGAGACAGTTGTCATCCCAATTCGCCTGATGAGAACCTTTGGAAAGTTCGAAACGCGTCGCGAGAGTGTGCCTGGATGACACGGGACCGTAAAAATGAGTACAGCTGCCATCATTTGAAAGGTGGGTGATGTAGCAGAGCCTTGGAAAATTTTCTCTTCATGCCCAAATAGGCGTTGAGTTGGTCAGGATGGCCTCCATCATTGTTGTGGGTGATGTTGAGGAGCCGCATAATTTTTTCTCCGTCCCCTGTGACGTCGAGTGTCTCCTTATGTCCAAATAGACGGGAGTTATATATGTCCAAATAGACGGGAGTTATATGCCCCTCACCACATCTGCCTAAAACCTAACCTTCGTTTTTTTATAAAATTAAACCCTTGTTAATATAGCCCTCTTGATTTGAACCCTGGCAATTTTAGCCCTCTATTTTATTTTTTAATAATGATATATATCTGGTCTCGTCCAGTAGCCGTCTTTAGTGGTCAGCGGTTGGGTGGAGAGTGCATAACCATTTCCGATTCCTTCGGGGATCGGATCTTGGATCGATTTCCCCTAACACGCCAGGTCCTCCAACTCTGAGCTTCAGATGGTGATGGATGGGGCTTTGTTTATATATGGTTATTAAATTTTAAAATTAAAAACAAATGTGTTGATAGTGAAAAAACGATTTATGAAGCACCATACAGTGTTGATTGGTATTAAAAAATAAATGTATTGAGGTTGAAAAAACGATTTATGAAGCACCATACAGTGTTGAAAGGTATTTAGCAGTGGGAGGGGCACCCCGCCCTCTGCCATGCGGAGTTGGAGAGGGAACAGAGACAGTTGTCATCCCAATTCGCCTGATGAGAACCTTTGGAAAGTTCGAAACGCGTCGCGAGAGTGTGCCTGGATGACACGGGACCGTAAAAATGAGTACAGCTGCCATCATTTGAAAGGTGGGTGATGTAGCAGAGCCTTGGAAAATTTTCTCTTCATGCCCAAATAGGCGTTGAGTTGGTCAGGATGGCCTCCATCATTGTTGTGGGTGATGTTGAGGAGCCGCATAATTTTTTCTCCGTCCCCTGTGACGTCGAGTGTCTCCTTATGTCCAAATAGACGGGAGTTATATATGTCCAAATAGACGGGAGTTATATGCCCCTCACCACATCTGCCTAAAACCTAACCTTCGTTTTTTTATAAAATTAAACCCTTGTTAATATAGCCCTCTTGATTTGAACCCTGGCAATTTTAGCCCTCTATTTTATTTTTTAATAATGATATATATCTGGTCTCGTCCAGTAGCCGTCTTTAGTGGTCAGCGGTTGGGTGGAGAGTGCATAACCATTTCCGATTCCTTCGGGGATCGGATCTTGGATCGATTTCCCCTAACACGCCAGGTCCTCCAACTCTGAGCTTCAGATGGTGATGGATGGGGCTTTGTTTATATATGGTTATTAAATTTTAAAATTAAAAACAAATGTGTTGATAGTGAAAAAACGATTTATGAAGCACCATACAGTGTTGATTGGTATTAAAAAATAAATGTATTGAGGTTGAAAAAACGATTTATGAAGCACCATACAGTGTTGAAAGGTATTTAGCAGTGGGAGGGGCACCCCGCCCTCTGCCATGCGGAGTTGGAGAGGGAACAGAGACAGTTGTCATCCCAATTCGCCTGATGAGAACCTTTGGAAAGTTCGAAACGCGTCGCGAGAGTGTGCCTGGATGACACGGGACCGTAAAAATGAGTACAGCTGCCATCATTTGAAAGGTGGGTGATGTAGCAGAGCCTTGGAAAATTTTCTCTTCATGCCCAAATAGGCGTTGAGTTGGTCAGGATGGCCTCCATCATTGTTGTGGGTGATGTTGAGGAGCCGCATAATTTTTTCTCCGTCCCCTGTGACGTCGAGTGTCTCCTTATGTCCAAATAGACGGGAGTTATATATGTCCAAATAGACGGGAGTTATATGCCCCTCACCACATCTGCCTAAAACCTAACCTTCGTTTTTTTATAAAATTAAACCCTTGTTAATATAGCCCTCTTGATTTGAACCCTGGCAATTTTAGCCCTCTATTTTATTTTTTAATAATGATATATATCTGGTCTCGTCCAGTAGCCGTCTTTAGTGGTCAGCGGTTGGGTGGAGAGTGCATAACCATTTCCGATTCCTTCGGGGATCGGATCTTGGATCGATTTCCCCTAACACGCCAGGTCCTCCAACTCTGAGCTTCAGATGGTGATGGATGGGGCTGTGTTTATATATGGTTATTAAATTTTAAAATTAAAAACAAATGTGTTGATAGTGAAAAAACGATTTATGAAGCACCATACAGTGTTGATAGGTATTTAAAAGTAAATGTATTGAGGTTGAAAAAACGATTTATGAAGCACCATACAGTGTTGAAAGGTATTTAGCAGTGGGAGGGGCACCCCGCCCTCTACCATACGGAGTTGGAGAGGGAACAGAGACAGTTGTCATCCCAATTCGCCTGATGAGAACCTTTGGAAAGTTCGAAACGCGTCGCGAGAGTGTGCCTGGATGACACGGGACCGTAAAAATGAGTACAGCTGCCATCATTTGAAAGGTGGGTGATGTAGCAGAGCCTTGGAAAATTTTCTCTTCATGCCCAAATAGGCGTCGAGTTGGTCAAAATGGCCTCCATCATTGGTGTGAGTGATGTTGAAGAGCCGCATAATTTTTTCTCCGTCCCCTGTGACGTCGAGTGTCTCCTTATGTCCAAATAGACGGGAGTTATATATGTCCAAATAGACGGGAGTTATATGCCCCTCACCACATCTGCCTAAAACCTAACCTTCGTTTTTTTGTAAAATTAAACCCTTGTCAATATAGCCCTCTTGATTTGAACCCTGGCAATTTTAGCCCTCTATTTTATTTTTTAATAATGATGTATATCTGGTCTCGTCCAGTAGCCGTCTTTAGTGGTCAGCGGTTGGGTGGAGAGTGCATAACCATTTCCGATTCCTTCGGGGATCGGATCTTGGATCGATTTCCCCTAACACGCCAGGTCCTCCAACTCTGAGCTTCAGATGGTGATGGATGGGGCTGTGTTTATATATGGTTATTAAATTTTAAAATTAAAAACAAATGTGTTGATAGTGAAAAAACGATTTATGAAGCACCATACAGTGTTGATAGGTATTTAAAAGTAAATGTATTGAGGTTGAAAAAACGATTTATGAAGCACCATACAGTGTTGAAAGGTATTTAGCAGTGGGAGGGGCACCCCGCCCTCTACCATACGGAGTTGGAGAGGGAACAGAGACAGTTGTCATCCCAATTCGCCTGATGAGAACCTTTGGAAAGTTCGAAACGCGTCGCGAGAGTGTGCCTGGATGACACGGGACCGTAAAAATGAGTACAGCTGCCATCATTTGAAAGGTGGGTGATGTAGCAGAGCCTTGGAAAATTTTCTCTTCATGCCCAAATAGGCGTCGAGTTGGTCAAAATGGCCTCCATCATTGGTGTGAGTGATGTTGAAGAGCCGCATAATTTTTTCTCCGTCCCCTGTGACGTCGAGTGTCTCCTTATGTCCAAATAGACGGGAGTTATATATGTCCAAATAGACGGGAGTTATATGCCCCTCACCACATCTGCCTAAAACCTAACCTTCGTTTTTTTGTAAAATTAAACCCTTGTCAATATAGCCCTCTTGATTTGAACCCTGGCAATTTTAGCCCTCTATTTTATTTTTTAATAATGATGTATATCTGGTCTCGTCCAGTAGCCGTCTTTAGTGGTCAGCGGTTGGGTGGAGAGTGCATAACCATTTCCGATTCCTTCGGGGATCGGATCTTGGATCGATTTCCCCTAACACGCCAGGTCCTCCAACTCTGAGCTTCAGATGGTGATGGATGGGGCTGTGTTTATATATGGTTATTAAATTTTAAAATTAAAAACAAATGTGTTGATAGTGAAAAAACGATTTATGAAGCACCATACAGTGTTGATAGGTATTTAAAAGTAAATGTATTGAGGTTGAAAAAACGATTTATGAAGCACCATACAGTGTTGAAAGGTATTTAGCAGTGGGAGGGGCACCCCGCCCTCTACCATACGGAGTTGGAGAGGGAACAGAGACAGTTGTCATCCCAATTCGCCTGATGAGAACCTTTGGAAAGTTCGAAACGCGTCGCGAGAGTGTGCCTGGATGACACGGGACCGTAAAAATGAGTACAGCTGCCATCATTTGAAAGGTGGGTGATGTAGCAGAGCCTTGGAAAATTTTCTCTTCATGCCCAAATAGGCGTCGAGTTGGTCAAAATGGCCTCCATCATTGGTGTGAGTGATGTTGAAGAGCCGCATAATTTTTTCTCCGTCCCCTGTGACGTCGAGTGTCTCCTTATGTCCAAATAGACGGGAGTTATATATGTCCAAATAGACGGGAGTTATATGCCCCTCACCACATCTGCCTAAAACCTAACCTTCGTTTTTTTGTAAAATTAAACCCTTGTCAATATAGCCCTCTTGATTTGAACCCTGGCAATTTTAGCCCTCTATTTTATTTTTTAATAATGATGTATATCTGGTCTCGTCCAGTAGCCGTCTTTAGTGGTCAGCGGTTGGGTGGAGAGTGCATAACCATTTCCGATTCCTTCGGGGATCGGATCTTGGATCGATTTCCCCTAACACGCCAGGTCCTCCAACTCTGAGCTTCAGATGGTGATGGATGGGGCTGTGTTTATATATGGTTATTAAATTTTAAAATTAAAAACAAATGTGTTGATAGTGAAAAAACGATTTATGAAGCACCATACAGTGTTGATAGGTATTTAAAAGTAAATGTATTGAGGTTGAAAAAACGATTTATGAAGCACCATACAGTGTTGAAAGGTATTTAGCAGTGGGAGGGGCACCCCGCCCTCTACCATACGGAGTTGGAGAGGGAACAGAGACAGTTGTCATCCCAATTCGCCTGATGAGAACCTTTGGAAAGTTCGAAACGCGTCGCGAGAGTGTGCCTGGATGACACGGGACCGTAAAAATGAGTACAGCTGCCATCATTTGAAAGGTGGGTGATGTAGCAGAGCCTTGGAAAATTTTCTCTTCATGCCCAAATAGGCGTCGAGTTGGTCAAAATGGCCTCCATCATTGGTGTGAGTGATGTTGAAGAGCCGCATAATTTTTTCTCCGTCCCCTGTGACGTCGAGTGTCTCCTTATGTCCAAATAGACGGGAGTTATATATGTCCAAATAGACGGGAGTTATATGCCCCTCACCACATCTGCCTAAAACCTAACCTTCGTTTTTTTGTAAAATTAAACCCTTGTCAATATAGCCCTCTTGATTTGAACCCTGGCAATTTTAGCCCTCTATTTTATTTTTTAATAATGATGTATATCTGGTCTCGTCCAGTAGCCGTCTTTAGTGGTCAGCGGTTGGGTGGAGAGTGCATAACCATTTCCGATTCCTTCGGGGATCGGATCTTGGATCGATTTCCCCTAACACGCCAGGTCCTCCAACTCTGAGCTTCAGATGGTGATGGATGGGGCTGTGTTTATATATGGTTATTAAATTTTAAAATTAAAAACAAATGTGTTGATAGTGAAAAAACGATTTATGAAGCACCATACAGTGTTGATAGGTATTTAAAAGTAAATGTATTGAGGTTGAAAAAACGATTTATGAAGCACCATACAGTGTTGAAAGGTATTTAGCAGTGGGAGGGGCACCCCGCCCTCTACCATACGGAGTTGGAGAGGGAACAGAGACAGTTGTCATCCCAATTCGCCTGATGAGAACCTTTGGAAAGTTCGAAACGCGTCGCGAGAGTGTGCCTGGATGACACGGGACCGTAAAAATGAGTACAGCTGCCATCATTTGAAAGGTGGGTGATGTAGCAGAGCCTTGGAAAATTTTCTCTTCATGCCCAAATAGGCGTCGAGTTGGTCAAAATGGCCTCCATCATTGGTGTGAGTGATGTTGAAGAGCCGCATAATTTTTTCTCCGTCCCCTGTGACGTCGAGTGTCTCCTTATGTCCAAATAGACGGGAGTTATATATGTCCAAATAGACGGGAGTTATATGCCCCTCACCACATCTGCCTAAAACCTAACCTTCGTTTTTTTGTAAAATTAAACCCTTGTCAATATAGCCCTCTTGATTTGAACCCTGGCAATTTTAGCCCTCTATTTTATTTTTTAATAATGATGTATATCTGGTCTCGTCCAGTAGCCGTCTTTAGTGGTCAGCGGTTGGGTGGAGAGTGCATAACCATTTCCGATTCCTTCGGGGATCGGATCTTGGATCGATTTCCCCTAACACGCCAGGTCCTCCAACTCTGAGCTTCAGATGGTGATGGATGGGGCTGTGTTTATATATGGTTATTAAATTTTAAAATTAAAAACAAATGTGTTGATAGTGAAAAAACGATTTATGAAGCACCATACAGTGTTGATAGGTATTTAAAAGTAAATGTATTGAGGTTGAAAAAACGATTTATGAAGCACCATACAGTGTTGAAAGGTATTTAGCAGTGGGAGGGGCACCCCGCCCTCTACCATACGGAGTTGGAGAGGGAACAGAGACAGTTGTCATCCCAATTCGCCTGATGAGAACCTTTGGAAAGTTCGAAACGCGTCGCGAGAGTGTGCCTGGATGACACGGGACCGTAAAAATGAGTACAGCTGCCATCATTTGAAAGGTGGGTGATGTAGCAGAGCCTTGGAAAATTTTCTCTTCATGCCCAAATAGGCGTCGAGTTGGTCAAAATGGCCTCCATCATTGGTGTGAGTGATGTTGAAGAGCCGCATAATTTTTTCTCCGTCCCCTGTGACGTCGAGTGTCTCCTTATGTCCAAATAGACGGGAGTTATATATGTCCAAATAGACGGGAGTTATATGCCCCTCACCACATCTGCCTAAAACCTAACCTTCGTTTTTTTGTAAAATTAAACCCTTGTCAATATAGCCCTCTTGATTTGAACCCTGGCAATTTTAGCCCTCTATTTTATTTTTTAATAATGATGTATATCTGGTCTCGTCCAGTAGCCGTCTTTAGTGGTCAGCGGTTGGGTGGAGAGTGCATAACCATTTCCGATTCCTTCGGGGATCGGATCTTGGATCGATTTCCCCTAACACGCCAGGTCCTCCAACTCTGAGCTTCAGATGGTGATGGATGGGGCTGTGTTTATATATGGTTATTAAATTTTAAAATTAAAAACAAATGTGTTGATAGTGAAAAAACGATTTATGAAGCACCATACAGTGTTGATAGGTATTTAAAAGTAAATGTATTGAGGTTGAAAAAACGATTTATGAAGCACCATACAGTGTTGAAAGGTATTTAGCAGTGGGAGGGGCACCCCGCCCTCTACCATACGGAGTTGGAGAGGGAACAGAGACAGTTGTCATCCCAATTCGCCTGATGAGAACCTTTGGAAAGTTCGAAACGCGTCGCGAGAGTGTGCCTGGATGACACGGGACCGTAAAAATGAGTACAGCTGCCATCATTTGAAAGGTGGGTGATGTAGCAGAGCCTTGGAAAATTTTCTCTTCATGCCCAAATAGGCGTCGAGTTGGTCAAAATGGCCTCCATCATTGGTGTGAGTGATGTTGAAGAGCCGCATAATTTTTTCTCCGTCCCCTGTGACGTCGAGTGTCTCCTTATGTCCAAATAGACGGGAGTTATATATGTCCAAATAGACGGGAGTTATATGCCCCTCACCACATCTGCCTAAAACCTAACCTTCGTTTTTTTGTAAAATTAAACCCTTGTCAATATAGCCCTCTTGATTTGAACCCTGGCAATTTTAGCCCTCTATTTTATTTTTTAATAATGATGTATATCTGGTCTCGTCCAGTAGCCGTCTTTAGTGGTCAGCGGTTGGGTGGAGAGTGCATAACCATTTCCGATTCCTTCGGGGATCGGATCTTGGATCGATTTCCCCTAACACGCCAGGTCCTCCAACTCTGAGCTTCAGATGGTGATGGATGGGGCTGTGTTTATATATGGTTATTAAATTTTAAAATTAAAAACAAATGTGTTGATAGTGAAAAAACGATTTATGAAGCACCATACAGTGTTGATAGGTATTTAAAAGTAAATGTATTGAGGTTGAAAAAACGATTTATGAAGCACCATACAGTGTTGAAAGGTATTTAGCAGTGGGAGGGGCACCCCGCCCTCTACCATACGGAGTTGGAGAGGGAACAGAGACAGTTGTCATCCCAATTCGCCTGATGAGAACCTTTGGAAAGTTCGAAACGCGTCGCGAGAGTGTGCCTGGATGACACGGGACCGTAAAAATGAGTACAGCTGCCATCATTTGAAAGGTGGGTGATGTAGCAGAGCCTTGGAAAATTTTCTCTTCATGCCCAAATAGGCGTCGAGTTGGTCAAAATGGCCTCCATCATTGGTGTGAGTGATGTTGAAGAGCCGCATAATTTTTTCTCCGTCCCCTGTGACGTCGAGTGTCTCCTTATGTCCAAATAGACGGGAGTTATATATGTCCAAATAGACGGGAGTTATATGCCCCTCACCACATCTGCCTAAAACCTAACCTTCGTTTTTTTGTAAAATTAAACCCTTGTCAATATAGCCCTCTTGATTTGAACCCTGGCAATTTTAGCCCTCTATTTTATTTTTTAATAATGATGTATATCTGGTCTCGTCCAGTAGCCGTCTTTAGTGGTCAGCGGTTGGGTGGAGAGTGCATAACCATTTCCGATTCCTTCGGGGATCGGATCTTGGATCGATTTCCCCTAACACGCCAGGTCCTCCAACTCTGAGCTTCAGATGGTGATGGATGGGGCTGTGTTTATATATGGTTATTAAATTTTAAAATTAAAAACAAATGTGTTGATAGTGAAAAAACGATTTATGAAGCACCATACAGTGTTGATAGGTATTTAAAAGTAAATGTATTGAGGTTGAAAAAACGATTTATGAAGCACCATACAGTGTTGAAAGGTATTTAGCAGTGGGAGGGGCACCCCGCCCTCTACCATACGGAGTTGGAGAGGGAACAGAGACAGTTGTCATCCCAATTCGCCTGATGAGAACCTTTGGAAAGTTCGAAACGCGTCGCGAGAGTGTGCCTGGATGACACGGGACCGTAAAAATGAGTACAGCTGCCATCATTTGAAAGGTGGGTGATGTAGCAGAGCCTTGGAAAATTTTCTCTTCATGCCCAAATAGGCGTCGAGTTGGTCAAAATGGCCTCCATCATTGGTGTGAGTGATGTTGAAGAGCCGCATAATTTTTTCTCCGTCCCCTGTGACGTCGAGTGTCTCCTTATGTCCAAATAGACGGGAGTTATATATGTCCAAATAGACGGGAGTTATATGCCCCTCACCACATCTGCCTAAAACCTAACCTTCGTTTTTTTGTAAAATTAAACCCTTGTCAATATAGCCCTCTTGATTTGAACCCTGGCAATTTTAGCCCTCTATTTTATTTTTTAATAATGATGTATATCTGGTCTCGTCCAGTAGCCGTCTTTAGTGGTCAGCGGTTGGGTGGAGAGTGCATAACCATTTCCGATTCCTTCGGGGATCGGATCTTGGATCGATTTCCCCTAACACGCCAGGTCCTCCAACTCTGAGCTTCAGATGGTGATGGATGGGGCTGTGTTTATATATGTAAATTTTAAAATTAAAAACAAATGTGTTGATAGTGAAAAAACGATTTATGAAGCACCATACAGTGTTGATAGGTATTTAAAAGTAAATGTATTGAGGTTGAAAAAACGATTTATGAAGCACCATACAGTGTTGAAAGGTATTTAGCAGTGGGAGGGGCACCCCGCCCTCTACCATACGGAGTTGGAGAGGGAACAGAGACAGTTGTCATCCCAATTCGCCTGATGAGAACCTTTGGAAAGTTCGAAACGCGTCGCGAGAGTGTGCCTGGATGACACGGGACCGTAAAAATGAGTACAGCTGCCATCATTTGAAAGGTGGGTGATGTAGCAGAGCCTTGGAAAATTTTCTCTTCATGCCCAAATAGGCGTCGAGTTGGTCAAAATGGCCTCCATCATTGGTGTGAGTGATGTTGAAGAGCCGCATAATTTTTTCTCCGTCCCCTGTGACGTCGAGTGTCTCCTTATGTCCAAATAGACGGGAGTTATATATGTCCAAATAGACGGGAGTTATATGCCCCTCACCACATCTGCCTAAAACCTAACCTTCGTTTTTTTGTAAAATTAAACCCTTGTCAATATAGCCCTCTTGATTTGAACCCTGGCAATTTTAGCCCTCTATTTTATTTTTTAATAATGATGTATATCTGGTCTCGTCCAGTAGCCGTCTTTAGTGGTCAGCGGTTGGGTGGAGAGTGCATAACCATTTCCGATTCCTTCGGGGATCGGATCTTGGATCGATTTCCCCTAACACGCCAGGTCCTCCAACTCTGAGCTTCAGATGGTGATGGATGGGGCTGTGTTTATATATGGTTATTAAATTTTAAAATTAAAAACAAATGTGTTGATAGTGAAAAAACGATTTATGAAGCACCATACAGTGTTGATAGGTATTTAAAAGTAAATGTATTGAGGTTGAAAAAACGATTTATGAAGCACCATACAGTGTTGAAAGGTATTTAGCAGTGGGAGGGGCACCCCGCCCTCTACCATACGGAGTTGGAGAGGGAACAGAGACAGTTGTCATCCCAATTCGCCTGATGAGAACCTTTGGAAAGTTCGAAACGCGTCGCGAGAGTGTGCCTGGATGACACGGGACCGTAAAAATGAGTACAGCTGCCATCATTTGAAAGGTGGGTGATGTAGCAGAGCCTTGGAAAATTTTCTCTTCATGCCCAAATAGGCGTCGAGTTGGTCAAAATGGCCTCCATCATTGGTGTGAGTGATGTTGAAGAGCCGCATAATTTTTTCTCCGTCCCCTGTGACGTCGAGTGTCTCCTTATGTCCAAATAGACGGGAGTTATATATGTCCAAATAGACGGGAGTTATATGCCCCTCACCACATCTGCCTAAAACCTAACCTTCGTTTTTTTGTAAAATTAAACCCTTGTCAATATAGCCCTCTTGATTTGAACCCTGGCAATTTTAGCCCTCTATTTTATTTTTTAATAATGATGTATATCTGGTCTCGTCCAGTAGCCGTCTTTAGTGGTCAGCGGTTGGGTGGAGAGTGCATAACCATTTCCGATTCCTTCGGGGATCGGATCTTGGATCGATTTCCCCTAACACGCCAGGTCCTCCAACTCTGAGCTTCAGATGGTGATGGATGGGGCTGTGTTTATATATGGTTATTAAATTTTAAAATTAAAAACAAATGTGTTGATAGTGAAAAAACGATTTATGAAGCACCATACAGTGTTGATAGGTATTTAAAAGTAAATGTATTGAGGTTGAAAAAACGATTTATGAAGCACCATACAGTGTTGAAAGGTATTTAGCAGTGGGAGGGGCACCCCGCCCTCTACCATACGGAGTTGGAGAGGGAACAGAGACAGTTGTCATCCCAATTCGCCTGATGAGAACCTTTGGAAAGTTCGAAACGCGTCGCGAGAGTGTGCCTGGATGACACGGGACCGTAAAAATGAGTACAGCTGCCATCATTTGAAAGGTGGGTGATGTAGCAGAGCCTTGGAAAATTTTCTCTTCATGCCCAAATAGGCGTCGAGTTGGTCAAAATGGCCTCCATCATTGGTGTGAGTGATGTTGAAGAGCCGCATAATTTTTTCTCCGTCCCCTGTGACGTCGAGTGTCTCCTTATGTCCAAATAGACGGGAGTTATATATGTCCAAATAGACGGGAGTTATATGCCCCTCACCACATCTGCCTAAAACCTAACCTTCGTTTTTTTGTAAAATTAAACCCTTGTCAATATAGCCCTCTTGATTTGAACCCTGGCAATTTTAGCCCTCTATTTTATTTTTTAATAATGATGTATATCTGGTCTCGTCCAGTAGCCGTCTTTAGTGGTCAGCGGTTGGGTGGAGAGTGCATAACCATTTCCGATTCCTTCGGGGATCGGATCTTGGATCGATTTCCCCTAACACGCCAGGTCCTCCAACTCTGAGCTTCAGATGGTGATGGATGGGGCTGTGTTTATATATGGTTATTAAATTTTAAAATTAAAAACAAATGTGTTGATAGTGAAAAAACGATTTATGAAGCACCATACAGTGTTGATAGGTATTTAAAAGTAAATGTATTGAGGTTGAAAAAACGATTTATGAAGCACCATACAGTGTTGAAAGGTATTTAGCAGTGGGAGGGGCACCCCGCCCTCTACCATACGGAGTTGGAGAGGGAACAGAGACAGTTGTCATCCCAATTCGCCTGATGAGAACCTTTGGAAAGTTCGAAACGCGTCGCGAGAGTGTGCCTGGATGACACGGGACCGTAAAAATGAGTACAGCTGCCATCATTTGAAAGGTGGGTGATGTAGCAGAGCCTTGGAAAATTTTCTCTTCATGCCCAAATAGGCGTCGAGTTGGTCAAAATGGCCTCCATCATTGGTGTGAGTGATGTTGAAGAGCCGCATAATTTTTTCTCCGTCCCCTGTGACGTCGAGTGTCTCCTTATGTCCAAATAGACGGGAGTTATATATGTCCAAATAGACGGGAGTTATATGCCCCTCACCACATCTGCCTAAAACCTAACCTTCGTTTTTTTGTAAAATTAAACCCTTGTCAATATAGCCCTCTTGATTTGAACCCTGGCAATTTTAGCCCTCTATTTTATTTTTTAATAATGATGTATATCTGGTCTCGTCCAGTAGCCGTCTTTAGTGGTCAGCGGTTGGGTGGAGAGTGCATAACCATTTCCGATTCCTTCGGGGATCGGATCTTGGATCGATTTCCCCTAACACGCCAGGTCCTCCAACTCTGAGCTTCAGATGGTGATGGATGGGGCTGTGTTTATATATGGTTATTAAATTTTAAAATTAAAAACAAATGTGTTGATAGTGAAAAAACGATTTATGAAGCACCATACAGTGTTGATAGGTATTTAAAAGTAAATGTATTGAGGTTGAAAAAACGATTTATGAAGCACCATACAGTGTTGAAAGGTATTTAGCAGTGGGAGGGGCACCCCGCCCTCTACCATACGGAGTTGGAGAGGGAACAGAGACAGTTGTCATCCCAATTCGCCTGATGAGAACCTTTGGAAAGTTCGAAACGCGTCGCGAGAGTGTGCCTGGATGACACGGGACCGTAAAAATGAGTACAGCTGCCATCATTTGAAAGGTGGGTGATGTAGCAGAGCCTTGGAAAATTTTCTCTTCATGCCCAAATAGGCGTCGAGTTGGTCAAAATGGCCTCCATCATTGGTGTGAGTGATGTTGAAGAGCCGCATAATTTTTTCTCCGTCCCCTGTGACGTCGAGTGTCTCCTTATGTCCAAATAGACGGGAGTTATATATGTCCAAATAGACGGGAGTTATATGCCCCTCACCACATCTGCCTAAAACCTAACCTTCGTTTTTTTGTAAAATTAAACCCTTGTCAATATAGCCCTCTTGATTTGAACCCTGGCAATTTTAGCCCTCTATTTTATTTTTTAATAATGATGTATATCTGGTCTCGTCCAGTAGCCGTCTTTAGTGGTCAGCGGTTGGGTGGAGAGTGCATAACCATTTCCGATTCCTTCGGGGATCGGATCTTGGATCGATTTCCCCTAACACGCCAGGTCCTCCAACTCTGAGCTTCAGATGGTGATGGATGGGGCTGTGTTTATATATGGTTATTAAATTTTAAAATTAAAAACAAATGTGTTGATAGTGAAAAAACGATTTATGAAGCACCATACAGTGTTGATAGGTATTTAAAAGTAAATGTATTGAGGTTGAAAAAACGATTTATGAAGCACCATACAGTGTTGAAAGGTATTTAGCAGTGGGAGGGGCACCCCGCCCTCTACCATACGGAGTTGGAGAGGGAACAGAGACAGTTGTCATCCCAATTCGCCTGATGAGAACCTTTGGAAAGTTCGAAACGCGTCGCGAGAGTGTGCCTGGATGACACGGGACCGTAAAAATGAGTACAGCTGCCATCATTTGAAAGGTGGGTGATGTAGCAGAGCCTTGGAAAATTTTCTCTTCATGCCCAAATAGGCGTCGAGTTGGTCAAAATGGCCTCCATCATTGGTGTGAGTGATGTTGAAGAGCCGCATAATTTTTTCTCCGTCCCCTGTGACGTCGAGTGTCTCCTTATGTCCAAATAGACGGGAGTTATATATGTCCAAATAGACGGGAGTTATATGCCCCTCACCACATCTGCCTAAAACCTAACCTTCGTTTTTTTGTAAAATTAAACCCTTGTCAATATAGCCCTCTTGATTTGAACCCTGGCAATTTTAGCCCTCTATTTTATTTTTTAATAATGATGTATATCTGGTCTCGTCCAGTAGCCGTCTTTAGTGGTCAGCGGTTGGGTGGAGAGTGCATAACCATTTCCGATTCCTTCGGGGATCGGATCTTGGATCGATTTCCCCTAACACGCCAGGTCCTCCAACTCTGAGCTTCAGATGGTGATGGATGGGGCTGTGTTTATATATGGTTATTAAATTTTAAAATTAAAAACAAATGTGTTGATAGTGAAAAAACGATTTATGAAGCACCATACAGTGTTGATAGGTATTTAAAAGTAAATGTATTGAGGTTGAAAAAACGATTTATGAAGCACCATACAGTGTTGAAAGGTATTTAGCAGTGGGAGGGGCACCCCGCCCTCTACCATACGGAGTTGGAGAGGGAACAGAGACAGTTGTCATCCCAATTCGCCTGATGAGAACCTTTGGAAAGTTCGAAACGCGTCGCGAGAGTGTGCCTGGATGACACGGGACCGTAAAAATGAGTACAGCTGCCATCATTTGAAAGGTGGGTGATGTAGCAGAGCCTTGGAAAATTTTCTCTTCATGCCCAAATAGGCGTCGAGTTGGTCAAAATGGCCTCCATCATTGGTGTGAGTGATGTTGAAGAGCCGCATAATTTTTTCTCCGTCCCCTGTGACGTCGAGTGTCTCCTTATGTCCAAATAGACGGGAGTTATATATGTCCAAATAGACGGGAGTTATATGCCCCTCACCACATCTGCCTAAAACCTAACCTTCGTTTTTTTGTAAAATTAAACCCTTGTCAATATAGCCCTCTTGATTTGAACCCTGGCAATTTTAGCCCTCTATTTTATTTTTTAATAATGATGTATATCTGGTCTCGTCCAGTAGCCGTCTTTAGTGGTCAGCGGTTGGGTGGAGAGTGCATAACCATTTCCGATTCCTTCGGGGATCGGATCTTGGATCGATTTCCCCTAACACGCCAGGTCCTCCAACTCTGAGCTTCAGATGGTGATGGATGGGGCTGTGTTTATATATGGTTATTAAATTTTAAAATTAAAAACAAATGTGTTGATAGTGAAAAAACGATTTATGAAGCACCATACAGTGTTGATAGGTATTTAAAAGTAAATGTATTGAGGTTGAAAAAACGATTTATGAAGCACCATACAGTGTTGAAAGGTATTTAGCAGTGGGAGGGGCACCCCGCCCTCTACCATACGGAGTTGGAGAGGGAACAGAGACAGTTGTCATCCCAATTCGCCTGATGAGAACCTTTGGAAAGTTCGAAACGCGTCGCGAGAGTGTGCCTGGATGACACGGGACCGTAAAAATGAGTACAGCTGCCATCATTTGAAAGGTGGGTGATGTAGCAGAGCCTTGGAAAATTTTCTCTTCATGCCCAAATAGGCGTCGAGTTGGTCAAAATGGCCTCCATCATTGGTGTGAGTGATGTTGAAGAGCCGCATAATTTTTTCTCCGTCCCCTGTGACGTCGAGTGTCTCCTTATGTCCAAATAGACGGGAGTTATATATGTCCAAATAGACGGGAGTTATATGCCCCTCACCACATCTGCCTAAAACCTAACCTTCGTTTTTTTGTAAAATTAAACCCTTGTCAATATAGCCCTCTTGATTTGAACCCTGGCAATTTTAGCCCTCTATTTTATTTTTTAATAATGATGTATATCTGGTCTCGTCCAGTAGCCGTCTTTAGTGGTCAGCGGTTGGGTGGAGAGTGCATAACCATTTCCGATTCCTTCGGGGATCGGATCTTGGATCGATTTCCCCTAACACGCCAGGTCCTCCAACTCTGAGCTTCAGATGGTGATGGATGGGGCTGTGTTTATATATGGTTATTAAATTTTAAAATTAAAAACAAATGTGTTGATAGTGAAAAAACGATTTATGAAGCACCATACAGTGTTGATAGGTATTTAAAAGTAAATGTATTGAGGTTGAAAAAACGATTTATGAAGCACCATACAGTGTTGAAAGGTATTTAGCAGTGGGAGGGGCACCCCGCCCTCTACCATACGGAGTTGGAGAGGGAACAGAGACAGTTGTCATCCCAATTCGCCTGATGAGAACCTTTGGAAAGTTCGAAACGCGTCGCGAGAGTGTGCCTGGATGACACGGGACCGTAAAAATGAGTACAGCTGCCATCATTTGAAAGGTGGGTGATGTAGCAGAGCCTTGGAAAATTTTCTCTTCATGCCCAAATAGGCGTCGAGTTGGTCAAAATGGCCTCCATCATTGGTGTGAGTGATGTTGAAGAGCCGCATAATTTTTTCTCCGTCCCCTGTGACGTCGAGTGTCTCCTTATGTCCAAATAGACGGGAGTTATATATGTCCAAATAGACGGGAGTTATATGCCCCTCACCACATCTGCCTAAAACCTAACCTTCGTTTTTTTGTAAAATTAAACCCTTGTCAATATAGCCCTCTTGATTTGAACCCTGGCAATTTTAGCCCTCTATTTTATTTTTTAATAATGATGTATATCTGGTCTCGTCCAGTAGCCGTCTTTAGTGGTCAGCGGTTGGGTGGAGAGTGCATAACCATTTCCGATTCCTTCGGGGATCGGATCTTGGATCGATTTCCCCTAACACGCCAGGTCCTCCAACTCTGAGCTTCAGATGGTGATGGATGGGGCTGTGTTTATATATGGTTATTAAATTTTAAAATTAAAAACAAATGTGTTGATAGTGAAAAAACGATTTATGAAGCACCATACAGTGTTGATAGGTATTTAAAAGTAAATGTATTGAGGTTGAAAAAACGATTTATGAAGCACCATACAGTGTTGAAAGGTATTTAGCAGTGGGAGGGGCACCCCGCCCTCTACCATACGGAGTTGGAGAGGGAACAGAGACAGTTGTCATCCCAATTCGCCTGATGAGAACCTTTGGAAAGTTCGAAACGCGTCGCGAGAGTGTGCCTGGATGACACGGGACCGTAAAAATGAGTACAGCTGCCATCATTTGAAAGGTGGGTGATGTAGCAGAGCCTTGGAAAATTTTCTCTTCATGCCCAAATAGGCGTCGAGTTGGTCAAAATGGCCTCCATCATTGGTGTGAGTGATGTTGAAGAGCCGCATAATTTTTTCTCCGTCCCCTGTGACGTCGAGTGTCTCCTTATGTCCAAATAGACGGGAGTTATATATGTCCAAATAGACGGGAGTTATATGCCCCTCACCACATCTGCCTAAAACCTAACCTTCGTTTTTTTGTAAAATTAAACCCTTGTCAATATAGCCCTCTTGATTTGAACCCTGGCAATTTTAGCCCTCTATTTTATTTTTTAATAATGATGTATATCTGGTCTCGTCCAGTAGCCGTCTTTAGTGGTCAGCGGTTGGGTGGAGAGTGCATAACCATTTCCGATTCCTTCGGGGATCGGATCTTGGATCGATTTCCCCTAACACGCCAGGTCCTCCAACTCTGAGCTTCAGATGGTGATGGATGGGGCTGTGTTTATATATGGTTATTAAATTTTAAAATTAAAAACAAATGTGTTGATAGTGAAAAAACGATTTATGAAGCACCATACAGTGTTGATAGGTATTTAAAAGTAAATGTATTGAGGTTGAAAAAACGATTTATGAAGCACCATACAGTGTTGAAAGGTATTTAGCAGTGGGAGGGGCACCCCGCCCTCTACCATACGGAGTTGGAGAGGGAACAGAGACAGTTGTCATCCCAATTCGCCTGATGAGAACCTTTGGAAAGTTCGAAACGCGTCGCGAGAGTGTGCCTGGATGACACGGGACCGTAAAAATGAGTACAGCTGCCATCATTTGAAAGGTGGGTGATGTAGCAGAGCCTTGGAAAATTTTCTCTTCATGCCCAAATAGGCGTCGAGTTGGTCAAAATGGCCTCCATCATTGGTGTGAGTGATGTTGAAGAGCCGCATAATTTTTTCTCCGTCCCCTGTGACGTCGAGTGTCTCCTTATGTCCAAATAGACGGGAGTTATATATGTCCAAATAGACGGGAGTTATATGCCCCTCACCACATCTGCCTAAAACCTAACCTTCGTTTTTTTGTAAAATTAAACCCTTGTCAATATAGCCCTCTTGATTTGAACCCTGGCAATTTTAGCCCTCTATTTTATTTTTTAATAATGATGTATATCTGGTCTCGTCCAGTAGCCGTCTTTAGTGGTCAGCGGTTGGGTGGAGAGTGCATAACCATTTCCGATTCCTTCGGGGATCGGATCTTGGATCGATTTCCCCTAACACGCCAGGTCCTCCAACTCTGAGCTTCAGATGGTGATGGATGGGGCTGTGTTTATATATGGTTATTAAATTTTAAAATTAAAAACAAATGTGTTGATAGTGAAAAAACGATTTATGAAGCACCATACAGTGTTGATAGGTATTTAAAAGTAAATGTATTGAGGTTGAAAAAACGATTTATGAAGCACCATACAGTGTTGAAAGGTATTTAGCAGTGGGAGGGGCACCCCGCCCTCTACCATACGGAGTTGGAGAGGGAACAGAGACAGTTGTCATCCCAATTCGCCTGATGAGAACCTTTGGAAAGTTCGAAACGCGTCGCGAGAGTGTGCCTGGATGACACGGGACCGTAAAAATGAGTACAGCTGCCATCATTTGAAAGGTGGGTGATGTAGCAGAGCCTTGGAAAATTTTCTCTTCATGCCCAAATAGGCGTCGAGTTGGTCAAAATGGCCTCCATCATTGGTGTGAGTGATGTTGAAGAGCCGCATAATTTTTTCTCCGTCCCCTGTGACGTCGAGTGTCTCCTTATGTCCAAATAGACGGGAGTTATATATGTCCAAATAGACGGGAGTTATATGCCCCTCACCACATCTGCCTAAAACCTAACCTTCGTTTTTTTGTAAAATTAAACCCTTGTCAATATAGCCCTCTTGATTTGAACCCTGGCAATTTTAGCCCTCTATTTTATTTTTTAATAATGATGTATATCTGGTCTCGTCCAGTAGCCGTCTTTAGTGGTCAGCGGTTGGGTGGAGAGTGCATAACCATTTCCGATTCCTTCGGGGATCGGATCTTGGATCGATTTCCCCTAACACGCCAGGTCCTCCAACTCTGAGCTTCAGATGGTGATGGATGGGGCTGTGTTTATATATGGTTATTAAATTTTAAAATTAAAAACAAATGTGTTGATAGTGAAAAAACGATTTATGAAGCACCATACAGTGTTGATAGGTATTTAAAAGTAAATGTATTGAGGTTGAAAAAACGATTTATGAAGCACCATACAGTGTTGAAAGGTATTTAGCAGTGGGAGGGGCACCCCGCCCTCTACCATACGGAGTTGGAGAGGGAACAGAGACAGTTGTCATCCCAATTCGCCTGATGAGAACCTTTGGAAAGTTCGAAACGCGTCGCGAGAGTGTGCCTGGATGACACGGGACCGTAAAAATGAGTACAGCTGCCATCATTTGAAAGGTGGGTGATGTAGCAGAGCCTTGGAAAATTTTCTCTTCATGCCCAAATAGGCGTCGAGTTGGTCAAAATGGCCTCCATCATTGGTGTGAGTGATGTTGAAGAGCCGCATAATTTTTTCTCCGTCCCCTGTGACGTCGAGTGTCTCCTTATGTCCAAATAGACGGGAGTTATATATGTCCAAATAGACGGGAGTTATATGCCCCTCACCACATCTGCCTAAAACCTAACCTTCGTTTTTTTGTAAAATTAAACCCTTGTCAATATAGCCCTCTTGATTTGAACCCTGGCAATTTTAGCCCTCTATTTTATTTTTTAATAATGATGTATATCTGGTCTCGTCCAGTAGCCGTCTTTAGTGGTCAGCGGTTGGGTGGAGAGTGCATAACCATTTCCGATTCCTTCGGGGATCGGATCTTGGATCGATTTCCCCTAACACGCCAGGTCCTCCAACTCTGAGCTTCAGATGGTGATGGATGGGGCTGTGTTTATATATGGTTATTAAATTTTAAAATTAAAAACAAATGTGTTGATAGTGAAAAAACGATTTATGAAGCACCATACAGTGTTGATAGGTATTTAAAAGTAAATGTATTGAGGTTGAAAAAACGATTTATGAAGCACCATACAGTGTTGAAAGGTATTTAGCAGTGGGAGGGGCACCCCGCCCTCTACCATACGGAGTTGGAGAGGGAACAGAGACAGTTGTCATCCCAATTCGCCTGATGAGAACCTTTGGAAAGTTCGAAACGCGTCGCGAGAGTGTGCCTGGATGACACGGGACCGTAAAAATGAGTACAGCTGCCATCATTTGAAAGGTGGGTGATGTAGCAGAGCCTTGGAAAATTTTCTCTTCATGCCCAAATAGGCGTCGAGTTGGTCAAAATGGCCTCCATCATTGGTGTGAGTGATGTTGAAGAGCCGCATAATTTTTTCTCCGTCCCCTGTGACGTCGAGTGTCTCCTTATGTCCAAATAGACGGGAGTTATATATGTCCAAATAGACGGGAGTTATATGCCCCTCACCACATCTGCCTAAAACCTAACCTTCGTTTTTTTGTAAAATTAAACCCTTGTCAATATAGCCCTCTTGATTTGAACCCTGGCAATTTTAGCCCTCTATTTTATTTTTTAATAATGATGTATATCTGGTCTCGTCCAGTAGCCGTCTTTAGTGGTCAGCGGTTGGGTGGAGAGTGCATAACCATTTCCGATTCCTTCGGGGATCGGATCTTGGATCGATTTCCCCTAACCCTAACCCTAACCCTAACCCTAACCCTAACCCTAACCCTAACCCTACCCTAACCCTAACCCTAACCCTAACCCTAACCCTAACCCTAACCCTAACCCTAACCCTGCCATCATTTGAAAGGTGGGTGATGTAGCAGAGCCTTGGAAAATTTTCTCTTCATGCCCAAATAGGCGTCGAGTTGGTCAAAATGGCCTCCATCATTGATGTGAGTGATGTTGAAGAGCCGCATAATTTTTTCTCCGTCCCCGGTGACGTCGAGTGTCTCCTTATGTCCAAATAGACGGGAGTTATATATGTCCAAATAGACGGGAGTTATATGCCCCTCACCACATCTGCCTAAAACCTAACCTTCGTTTTTTTATAAAATTAAACCCTTGTTAATATAGCCCTCTTGATTTGAACCCTGGCAATTTTAGCCCTCTATTTTATTTTTTAATAATGATATATATCTGGTCTCGTCCAGTAGCCGTCTTTAGTGGTCAGCGGTTGGGTGGAGAGTGCATAACCATTTCCGATTCCTTCGGGGATCGGATCTTGGATCGATTTCCCCTAACACGCCAGGTCCTCCAACTCTGAGCTTCAGATGGTGATGGATGGGGCTTTGTTTATATATGGTTATTAAATTTTAAAATTAAAAACAAATGTGTTGATAGTGAAAAAACGATTTATGAAGCACCATACAGTGTTGATAGGTATTTAAAAATAAATGTATTGAGGTTGAAAAAACGATTTATGAAGCACCATACAGTGTTGAAAGGTATTAGCAGTGGGAGGGGCACCCCGCCCTCTACCATACGGAGTTGGAGAGGGAACAGAGACAGTTGTCATCCCAATTCGCCTGATGAGAACCTTTGGAAAGTTCGAAACGCGTCGCGAGAGTGTGCCTGGATGACACGGGACCGTAAAAATGAGTACAGCTGCCATCATTTGAAAGGTGGGTGATGTAGCAGAGCCTTGGAAAATTTTCTCTTCATGCCCAAATAGGCGTCGAGTTGGTCAAAATGGCCTCCATCATTGATGTGAGTGATGTTGAAGAGCCGCATAATTTTTTCTCCGTCCCCGGTGACGTCGAGTGTCTCCTTATGTCCAAATAGACGGGAGTTATATATGTCCAAATAGACGGGAGTTATATGCCCCTCACCACATCTGCCTAAAACCTAACCTTCGTTTTTTTATAAAATTAAACCCTTGTTAATATAGCCCTCTTGATTTGAACCCTGGCAATTTTAGCCCTCTATTTTATTTTTTAATAATGATATATATCTGGTCTCGTCCAGTAGCCGTCTTTAGTGGTCAGCGGTTGGGTGGAGAGTGCATAACCATTTCCGATTCCTTCGGGGATCGGATCTTGGATCGATTTCCCCTAACACGCCAGGTCCTCCAACTCTGAGCTTCAGATGGTGATGGATGGGGCTTTGTTTATATATGGTTATTAAATTTTAAAATTAAAAACAAATGTGTTGATAGTGAAAAAACGATTTATGAAGCACCATACAGTGTTGATAGGTATTTAAAAATAAATGTATTGAGGTTGAAAAAACGATTTATGAAGCACCATACAGTGTTGAAAGGTATTAGCAGTGGGAGGGGCACCCCGCCCTCTACCATACGGAGTTGGAGAGGGAACAGAGACAGTTGTCATCCCAATTCGCCTGATGAGAACCTTTGGAAAGTTCGAAACGCGTCGCGAGAGTGTGCCTGGATGACACGGGACCGTAAAAATGAGTACAGCTGCCATCATTTGAAAGGTGGGTGATGTAGCAGAGCCTTGGAAAATTTTCTCTTCATGCCCAAATAGGCGTCGAGTTGGTCAAAATGGCCTCCATCATTGATGTGAGTGATGTTGAAGAGCCGCATAATTTTTTCTCCGTCCCCGGTGACGTCGAGTGTCTCCTTATGTCCAAATAGACGGGAGTTATATATGTCCAAATAGACGGGAGTTATATGCCCCTCACCACATCTGCCTAAAACCTAACCTTCGTTTTTTTATAAAATTAAACCCTTGTTAATATAGCCCTCTTGATTTGAACCCTGGCAATTTTAGCCCTCTATTTTATTTTTTAATAATGATATATATCTGGTCTCGTCCAGTAGCCGTCTTTAGTGGTCAGCGGTTGGGTGGAGAGTGCATAACCATTTCCGATTCCTTCGGGGATCGGATCTTGGATCGATTTCCCCTAACACGCCAGGTCCTCCAACTCTGAGCTTCAGATGGTGATGGATGGGGCTTTGTTTATATATGGTTATTAAATTTTAAAATTAAAAACAAATGTGTTGATAGTGAAAAAACGATTTATGAAGCACCATACAGTGTTGATAGGTATTTAAAAATAAATGTATTGAGGTTGAAAAAACGATTTATGAAGCACCATACAGTGTTGAAAGGTATTAGCAGTGGGAGGGGCACCCCGCCCTCTACCATACGGAGTTGGAGAGGGAACAGAGACAGTTGTCATCCCAATTCGCCTGATGAGAACCTTTGGAAAGTTCGAAACGCGTCGCGAGAGTGTGCCTGGATGACACGGGACCGTAAAAATGAGTACAGCTGCCATCATTTGAAAGGTGGGTGATGTAGCAGAGCCTTGGAAAATTTTCTCTTCATGCCCAAATAGGCGTCGAGTTGGTCAAAATGGCCTCCATCATTGATGTGAGTGATGTTGAAGAGCCGCATAATTTTTTCTCCGTCCCCGGTGACGTCGAGTGTCTCCTTATGTCCAAATAGACGGGAGTTATATATGTCCAAATAGACGGGAGTTATATGCCCCTCACCACATCTGCCTAAAACCTAACCTTCGTTTTTTTATAAAATTAAACCCTTGTTAATATAGCCCTCTTGATTTGAACCCTGGCAATTTTAGCCCTCTATTTTATTTTTTAATAATGATATATATCTGGTCTCGTCCAGTAGCCGTCTTTAGTGGTCAGCGGTTGGGTGGAGAGTGCATAACCATTTCCGATTCCTTCGGGGATCGGATCTTGGATCGATTTCCCCTAACACGCCAGGTCCTCCAACTCTGAGCTTCAGATGGTGATGGATGGGGCTTTGTTTATATATGGTTATTAAATTTTAAAATTAAAAACAAATGTGTTGATAGTGAAAAAACGATTTATGAAGCACCATACAGTGTTGATAGGTATTTAAAAATAAATGTATTGAGGTTGAAAAAACGATTTATGAAGCACCATACAGTGTTGAAAGGTATTAGCAGTGGGAGGGGCACCCCGCCCTCTACCATACGGAGTTGGAGAGGGAACAGAGACAGTTGTCATCCCAATTCGCCTGATGAGAACCTTTGGAAAGTTCGAAACGCGTCGCGAGAGTGTGCCTGGATGACACGGGACCGTAAAAATGAGTACAGCTGCCATCATTTGAAAGGTGGGTGATGTAGCAGAGCCTTGGAAAATTTTCTCTTCATGCCCAAATAGGCGTCGAGTTGGTCAAAATGGCCTCCATCATTGATGTGAGTGATGTTGAAGAGCCGCATAATTTTTTCTCCGTCCCCGGTGACGTCGAGTGTCTCCTTATGTCCAAATAGACGGGAGTTATATATGTCCAAATAGACGGGAGTTATATGCCCCTCACCACATCTGCCTAAAACCTAACCTTCGTTTTTTTATAAAATTAAACCCTTGTTAATATAGCCCTCTTGATTTGAACCCTGGCAATTTTAGCCCTCTATTTTATTTTTTAATAATGATATATATCTGGTCTCGTCCAGTAGCCGTCTTTAGTGGTCAGCGGTTGGGTGGAGAGTGCATAACCATTTCCGATTCCTTCGGGGATCGGATCTTGGATCGATTTCCCCTAACACGCCAGGTCCTCCAACTCTGAGCTTCAGATGGTGATGGATGGGGCTTTGTTTATATATGGTTATTAAATTTTAAAATTAAAAACAAATGTGTTGATAGTGAAAAAACGATTTATGAAGCACCATACAGTGTTGATAGGTATTTAAAAATAAATGTATTGAGGTTGAAAAAACGATTTATGAAGCACCATACAGTGTTGAAAGGTATTAGCAGTGGGAGGGGCACCCCGCCCTCTACCATACGGAGTTGGAGAGGGAACAGAGACAGTTGTCATCCCAATTCGCCTGATGAGAACCTTTGGAAAGTTCGAAACGCGTCGCGAGAGTGTGCCTGGATGACACGGGACCGTAAAAATGAGTACAGCTGCCATCATTTGAAAGGTGGGTGATGTAGCAGAGCCTTGGAAAATTTTCTCTTCATGCCCAAATAGGCGTCGAGTTGGTCAAAATGGCCTCCATCATTGATGTGAGTGATGTTGAAGAGCCGCATAATTTTTTCTCCGTCCCCGGTGACGTCGAGTGTCTCCTTATGTCCAAATAGACGGGAGTTATATATGTCCAAATAGACGGGAGTTATATGCCCCTCACCACATCTGCCTAAAACCTAACCTTCGTTTTTTTATAAAATTAAACCCTTGTTAATATAGCCCTCTTGATTTGAACCCTGGCAATTTTAGCCCTCTATTTTATTTTTTAATAATGATATATATCTGGTCTCGTCCAGTAGCCGTCTTTAGTGGTCAGCGGTTGGGTGGAGAGTGCATAACCATTTCCGATTCCTTCGGGGATCGGATCTTGGATCGATTTCCCCTAACACGCCAGGTCCTCCAACTCTGAGCTTCAGATGGTGATGGATGGGGCTTTGTTTATATATGGTTATTAAATTTTAAAATTAAAAACAAATGTGTTGATAGTGAAAAAACGATTTATGAAGCACCATACAGTGTTGATAGGTATTTAAAAATAAATGTATTGAGGTTGAAAAAACGATTTATGAAGCACCATACAGTGTTGAAAGGTATTAGCAGTGGGAGGGGCACCCCGCCCTCTACCATACGGAGTTGGAGAGGGAACAGAGACAGTTGTCATCCCAATTCGCCTGATGAGAACCTTTGGAAAGTTCGAAACGCGTCGCGAGAGTGTGCCTGGATGACACGGGACCGTAAAAATGAGTACAGCTGCCATCATTTGAAAGGTGGGTGATGTAGCAGAGCCTTGGAAAATTTTCTCTTCATGCCCAAATAGGCGTCGAGTTGGTCAAAATGGCCTCCATCATTGATGTGAGTGATGTTGAAGAGCCGCATAATTTTTTCTCCGTCCCCGGTGACGTCGAGTGTCTCCTTATGTCCAAATAGACGGGAGTTATATATGTCCAAATAGACGGGAGTTATATGCCCCTCACCACATCTGCCTAAAACCTAACCTTCGTTTTTTTATAAAATTAAACCCTTGTTAATATAGCCCTCTTGATTTGAACCCTGGCAATTTTAGCCCTCTATTTTATTTTTTAATAATGATATATATCTGGTCTCGTCCAGTAGCCGTCTTTAGTGGTCAGCGGTTGGGTGGAGAGTGCATAACCATTTCCGATTCCTTCGGGGATCGGATCTTGGATCGATTTCCCCTAACACGCCAGGTCCTCCAACTCTGAGCTTCAGATGGTGATGGATGGGGCTTTGTTTATATATGGTTATTAAATTTTAAAATTAAAAACAAATGTGTTGATAGTGAAAAAACGATTTATGAAGCACCATACAGTGTTGATAGGTATTTAAAAATAAATGTATTGAGGTTGAAAAAACGATTTATGAAGCACCATACAGTGTTGAAAGGTATTAGCAGTGGGAGGGGCACCCCGCCCTCTACCATACGGAGTTGGAGAGGGAACAGAGACAGTTGTCATCCCAATTCGCCTGATGAGAACCTTTGGAAAGTTCGAAACGCGTCGCGAGAGTGTGCCTGGATGACACGGGACCGTAAAAATGAGTACAGCTGCCATCATTTGAAAGGTGGGTGATGTAGCAGAGCCTTGGAAAATTTTCTCTTCATGCCCAAATAGGCGTCGAGTTGGTCAAAATGGCCTCCATCATTGATGTGAGTGATGTTGAAGAGCCGCATAATTTTTTCTCCGTCCCCGGTGACGTCGAGTGTCTCCTTATGTCCAAATAGACGGGAGTTATATATGTCCAAATAGACGGGAGTTATATGCCCCTCACCACATCTGCCTAAAACCTAACCTTCGTTTTTTTATAAAATTAAACCCTTGTTAATATAGCCCTCTTGATTTGAACCCTGGCAATTTTAGCCCTCTATTTTATTTTTTAATAATGATATATATCTGGTCTCGTCCAGTAGCCGTCTTTAGTGGTCAGCGGTTGGGTGGAGAGTGCATAACCATTTCCGATTCCTTCGGGGATCGGATCTTGGATCGATTTCCCCTAACACGCCAGGTCCTCCAACTCTGAGCTTCAGATGGTGATGGATGGGGCTTTGTTTATATATGGTTATTAAATTTTAAAATTAAAAACAAATGTGTTGATAGTGAAAAAACGATTTATGAAGCACCATACAGTGTTGATAGGTATTTAAAAATAAATGTATTGAGGTTGAAAAAACGATTTATGAAGCACCATACAGTGTTGAAAGGTATTAGCAGTGGGAGGGGCACCCCGCCCTCTACCATACGGAGTTGGAGAGGGAACAGAGACAGTTGTCATCCCAATTCGCCTGATGAGAACCTTTGGAAAGTTCGAAACGCGTCGCGAGAGTGTGCCTGGATGACACGGGACCGTAAAAATGAGTACAGCTGCCATCATTTGAAAGGTGGGTGATGTAGCAGAGCCTTGGAAAATTTTCTCTTCATGCCCAAATAGGCGTCGAGTTGGTCAAAATGGCCTCCATCATTGATGTGAGTGATGTTGAAGAGCCGCATAATTTTTTCTCCGTCCCCGGTGACGTCGAGTGTCTCCTTATGTCCAAATAGACGGGAGTTATATATGTCCAAATAGACGGGAGTTATATGCCCCTCACCACATCTGCCTAAAACCTAACCTTCGTTTTTTTATAAAATTAAACCCTTGTTAATATAGCCCTCTTGATTTGAACCCTGGCAATTTTAGCCCTCTATTTTATTTTTTAATAATGATATATATCTGGTCTCGTCCAGTAGCCGTCTTTAGTGGTCAGCGGTTGGGTGGAGAGTGCATAACCATTTCCGATTCCTTCGGGGATCGGATCTTGGATCGATTTCCCCTAACACGCCAGGTCCTCCAACTCTGAGCTTCAGATGGTGATGGATGGGGCTTTGTTTATATATGGTTATTAAATTTTAAAATTAAAAACAAATGTGTTGATAGTGAAAAAACGATTTATGAAGCACCATACAGTGTTGATAGGTATTTAAAAATAAATGTATTGAGGTTGAAAAAACGATTTATGAAGCACCATACAGTGTTGAAAGGTATTAGCAGTGGGAGGGGCACCCCGCCCTCTACCATACGGAGTTGGAGAGGGAACAGAGACAGTTGTCATCCCAATTCGCCTGATGAGAACCTTTGGAAAGTTCGAAACGCGTCGCGAGAGTGTGCCTGGATGACACGGGACCGTAAAAATGAGTACAGCTGCCATCATTTGAAAGGTGGGTGATGTAGCAGAGCCTTGGAAAATTTTCTCTTCATGCCCAAATAGGCGTCGAGTTGGTCAAAATGGCCTCCATCATTGATGTGAGTGATGTTGAAGAGCCGCATAATTTTTTCTCCGTCCCCGGTGACGTCGAGTGTCTCCTTATGTCCAAATAGACGGGAGTTATATATGTCCAAATAGACGGGAGTTATATGCCCCTCACCACATCTGCCTAAAACCTAACCTTCGTTTTTTTATAAAATTAAACCCTTGTTAATATAGCCCTCTTGATTTGAACCCTGGCAATTTTAGCCCTCTATTTTATTTTTTAATAATGATATATATCTGGTCTCGTCCAGTAGCCGTCTTTAGTGGTCAGCGGTTGGGTGGAGAGTGCATAACCATTTCCGATTCCTTCGGGGATCGGATCTTGGATCGATTTCCCCTAACACGCCAGGTCCTCCAACTCTGAGCTTCAGATGGTGATGGATGGGGCTTTGTTTATATATGGTTATTAAATTTTAAAATTAAAAACAAATGTGTTGATAGTGAAAAAACGATTTATGAAGCACCATACAGTGTTGATAGGTATTTAAAAATAAATGTATTGAGGTTGAAAAAACGATTTATGAAGCACCATACAGTGTTGAAAGGTATTAGCAGTGGGAGGGGCACCCCGCCCTCTACCATACGGAGTTGGAGAGGGAACAGAGACAGTTGTCATCCCAATTCGCCTGATGAGAACCTTTGGAAAGTTCGAAACGCGTCGCGAGAGTGTGCCTGGATGACACGGGACCGTAAAAATGAGTACAGCTGCCATCATTTGAAAGGTGGGTGATGTAGCAGAGCCTTGGAAAATTTTCTCTTCATGCCCAAATAGGCGTCGAGTTGGTCAAAATGGCCTCCATCATTGATGTGAGTGATGTTGAAGAGCCGCATAATTTTTTCTCCGTCCCCGGTGACGTCGAGTGTCTCCTTATGTCCAAATAGACGGGAGTTATATATGTCCAAATAGACGGGAGTTATATGCCCCTCACCACATCTGCCTAAAACCTAACCTTCGTTTTTTTATAAAATTAAACCCTTGTTAATATAGCCCTCTTGATTTGAACCCTGGCAATTTTAGCCCTCTATTTTATTTTTTAATAATGATATATATCTGGTCTCGTCCAGTAGCCGTCTTTAGTGGTCAGCGGTTGGGTGGAGAGTGCATAACCATTTCCGATTCCTTCGGGGATCGGATCTTGGATCGATTTCCCCTAACACGCCAGGTCCTCCAACTCTGAGCTTCAGATGGTGATGGATGGGGCTTTGTTTATATATGGTTATTAAATTTTAAAATTAAAAACAAATGTGTTGATAGTGAAAAAACGATTTATGAAGCACCATACAGTGTTGATAGGTATTTAAAAATAAATGTATTGAGGTTGAAAAAACGATTTATGAAGCACCATACAGTGTTGAAAGGTATTAGCAGTGGGAGGGGCACCCCGCCCTCTACCATACGGAGTTGGAGAGGGAACAGAGACAGTTGTCATCCCAATTCGCCTGATGAGAACCTTTGGAAAGTTCGAAACGCGTCGCGAGAGTGTGCCTGGATGACACGGGACCGTAAAAATGAGTACAGCTGCCATCATTTGAAAGGTGGGTGATGTAGCAGAGCCTTGGAAAATTTTCTCTTCATGCCCAAATAGGCGTCGAGTTGGTCAAAATGGCCTCCATCATTGATGTGAGTGATGTTGAAGAGCCGCATAATTTTTTCTCCGTCCCCGGTGACGTCGAGTGTCTCCTTATGTCCAAATAGACGGGAGTTATATATGTCCAAATAGACGGGAGTTATATGCCCCTCACCACATCTGCCTAAAACCTAACCTTCGTTTTTTTATAAAATTAAACCCTTGTTAATATAGCCCTCTTGATTTGAACCCTGGCAATTTTAGCCCTCTATTTTATTTTTTAATAATGATATATATCTGGTCTCGTCCAGTAGCCGTCTTTAGTGGTCAGCGGTTGGGTGGAGAGTGCATAACCATTTCCGATTCCTTCGGGGATCGGATCTTGGATCGATTTCCCCTAACACGCCAGGTCCTCCAACTCTGAGCTTCAGATGGTGATGGATGGGGCTTTGTTTATATATGGTTATTAAATTTTAAAATTAAAAACAAATGTGTTGATAGTGAAAAAACGATTTATGAAGCACCATACAGTGTTGATAGGTATTTAAAAATAAATGTATTGAGGTTGAAAAAACGATTTATGAAGCACCATACAGTGTTGAAAGGTATTAGCAGTGGGAGGGGCACCCCGCCCTCTACCATACGGAGTTGGAGAGGGAACAGAGACAGTTGTCATCCCAATTCGCCTGATGAGAACCTTTGGAAAGTTCGAAACGCGTCGCGAGAGTGTGCCTGGATGACACGGGACCGTAAAAATGAGTACAGCTGCCATCATTTGAAAGGTGGGTGATGTAGCAGAGCCTTGGAAAATTTTCTCTTCATGCCCAAATAGGCGTCGAGTTGGTCAAAATGGCCTCCATCATTGATGTGAGTGATGTTGAAGAGCCGCATAATTTTTTCTCCGTCCCCGGTGACGTCGAGTGTCTCCTTATGTCCAAATAGACGGGAGTTATATATGTCCAAATAGACGGGAGTTATATGCCCCTCACCACATCTGCCTAAAACCTAACCTTCGTTTTTTTATAAAATTAAACCCTTGTTAATATAGCCCTCTTGATTTGAACCCTGGCAATTTTAGCCCTCTATTTTATTTTTTAATAATGATATATATCTGGTCTCGTCCAGTAGCCGTCTTTAGTGGTCAGCGGTTGGGTGGAGAGTGCATAACCATTTCCGATTCCTTCGGGGATCGGATCTTGGATCGATTTCCCCTAACACGCCAGGTCCTCCAACTCTGAGCTTCAGATGGTGATGGATGGGGCTTTGTTTATATATGGTTATTAAATTTTAAAATTAAAAACAAATGTGTTGATAGTGAAAAAACGATTTATGAAGCACCATACAGTGTTGATAGGTATTTAAAAATAAATGTATTGAGGTTGAAAAAACGATTTATGAAGCACCATACAGTGTTGAAAGGTATTAGCAGTGGGAGGGGCACCCCGCCCTCTACCATACGGAGTTGGAGAGGGAACAGAGACAGTTGTCATCCCAATTCGCCTGATGAGAACCTTTGGAAAGTTCGAAACGCGTCGCGAGAGTGTGCCTGGATGACACGGGACCGTAAAAATGAGTACAGCTGCCATCATTTGAAAGGTGGGTGATGTAGCAGAGCCTTGGAAAATTTTCTCTTCATGCCCAAATAGGCGTCGAGTTGGTCAAAATGGCCTCCATCATTGATGTGAGTGATGTTGAAGAGCCGCATAATTTTTTCTCCGTCCCCGGTGACGTCGAGTGTCTCCTTATGTCCAAATAGACGGGAGTTATATATGTCCAAATAGACGGGAGTTATATGCCCCTCACCACATCTGCCTAAAACCTAACCTTCGTTTTTTTATAAAATTAAACCCTTGTTAATATAGCCCTCTTGATTTGAACCCTGGCAATTTTAGCCCTCTATTTTATTTTTTAATAATGATATATATCTGGTCTCGTCCAGTAGCCGTCTTTAGTGGTCAGCGGTTGGGTGGAGAGTGCATAACCATTTCCGATTCCTTCGGGGATCGGATCTTGGATCGATTTCCCCTAACACGCCAGGTCCTCCAACTCTGAGCTTCAGATGGTGATGGATGGGGCTTTGTTTATATATGGTTATTAAATTTTAAAATTAAAAACAAATGTGTTGATAGTGAAAAAACGATTTATGAAGCACCATACAGTGTTGATAGGTATTTAAAAATAAATGTATTGAGGTTGAAAAAACGATTTATGAAGCACCATACAGTGTTGAAAGGTATTAGCAGTGGGAGGGGCACCCCGCCCTCTACCATACGGAGTTGGAGAGGGAACAGAGACAGTTGTCATCCCAATTCGCCTGATGAGAACCTTTGGAAAGTTCGAAACGCGTCGCGAGAGTGTGCCTGGATGACACGGGACCGTAAAAATGAGTACAGCTGCCATCATTTGAAAGGTGGGTGATGTAGCAGAGCCTTGGAAAATTTTCTCTTCATGCCCAAATAGGCGTCGAGTTGGTCAAAATGGCCTCCATCATTGATGTGAGTGATGTTGAAGAGCCGCATAATTTTTTCTCCGTCCCCGGTGACGTCGAGTGTCTCCTTATGTCCAAATAGACGGGAGTTATATATGTCCAAATAGACGGGAGTTATATGCCCCTCACCACATCTGCCTAAAACCTAACCTTCGTTTTTTTATAAAATTAAACCCTTGTTAATATAGCCCTCTTGATTTGAACCCTGGCAATTTTAGCCCTCTATTTTATTTTTTAATAATGATATATATCTGGTCTCGTCCAGTAGCCGTCTTTAGTGGTCAGCGGTTGGGTGGAGAGTGCATAACCATTTCCGATTCCTTCGGGGATCGGATCTTGGATCGATTTCCCCTAACACGCCAGGTCCTCCAACTCTGAGCTTCAGATGGTGATGGATGGGGCTTTGTTTATATATGGTTATTAAATTTTAAAATTAAAAACAAATGTGTTGATAGTGAAAAAACGATTTATGAAGCACCATACAGTGTTGATAGGTATTTAAAAATAAATGTATTGAGGTTGAAAAAACGATTTATGAAGCACCATACAGTGTTGAAAGGTATTAGCAGTGGGAGGGGCACCCCGCCCTCTACCATACGGAGTTGGAGAGGGAACAGAGACAGTTGTCATCCCAATTCGCCTGATGAGAACCTTTGGAAAGTTCGAAACGCGTCGCGAGAGTGTGCCTGGATGACACGGGACCGTAAAAATGAGTACAGCTGCCATCATTTGAAAGGTGGGTGATGTAGCAGAGCCTTGGAAAATTTTCTCTTCATGCCCAAATAGGCGTCGAGTTGGTCAAAATGGCCTCCATCATTGATGTGAGTGATGTTGAAGAGCCGCATAATTTTTTCTCCGTCCCCGGTGACGTCGAGTGTCTCCTTATGTCCAAATAGACGGGAGTTATATATGTCCAAATAGACGGGAGTTATATGCCCCTCACCACATCTGCCTAAAACCTAACCTTCGTTTTTTTATAAAATTAAACCCTTGTTAATATAGCCCTCTTGATTTGAACCCTGGCAATTTTAGCCCTCTATTTTATTTTTTAATAATGATATATATCTGGTCTCGTCCAGTAGCCGTCTTTAGTGGTCAGCGGTTGGGTGGAGAGTGCATAACCATTTCCGATTCCTTCGGGGATCGGATCTTGGATCGATTTCCCCTAACACGCCAGGTCCTCCAACTCTGAGCTTCAGATGGTGATGGATGGGGCTTTGTTTATATATGGTTATTAAATTTTAAAATTAAAAACAAATGTGTTGATAGTGAAAAAACGATTTATGAAGCACCATACAGTGTTGATAGGTATTTAAAAATAAATGTATTGAGGTTGAAAAAACGATTTATGAAGCACCATACAGTGTTGAAAGGTATTAGCAGTGGGAGGGGCACCCCGCCCTCTACCATACGGAGTTGGAGAGGGAACAGAGACAGTTGTCATCCCAATTCGCCTGATGAGAACCTTTGGAAAGTTCGAAGCGCGTCGCGAGAGTGTGCCTGGATGACACGGGACCGTAAAAATGAGTACAGCTGCCATCATTTGAAAGGTGGGTGATGTAGCAGAGCCTTGGAAAATTTTCTCTTCATGCCCAAATAGGCGTCGAGTTGGTCAAAATGGCCTCCATCATTGATGTGAGTGATGTTGAAGAGCCGCATAATTTTTTCTCCGTCCCCGGTGACGTCGAGTGTCTCCTTATGTCCAAATAGACGGGAGTTATATATGTCCAAATAGACGGGAGTTATATGCCCCTCACCACATCTGCCTAAAACCTAACCTTCGTTTTTTTATAAAATTAAACCCTTGTTAATATAGCCCTCTTGATTTGAACCCTGGCAATTTTAGCCCTCTATTTTATTTTTTAATAATGATATATATCTGGTCTCGTCCAGTAGCCGTCTTTAGTGGTCAGCGGTTGGGTGGAGAGTGCATAACCATTTCCGATTCCTTCGGGGATCGGATCTTGGATCGATTTCCCCTAACACGCCAGGTCCTCCAACTCTGAGCTTCAGATGGTGATGGATGGGGCTTTGTTTATATATGGTTATTAAATTTTAAAATTAAAAACAAATGTGTTGATAGTGAAAAAACGATTTATGAAGCACCATACAGTGTTGATAGGTATTTAAAAATAAATGTATTGAGGTTGAAAAAACGATTTATGAAGCACCATACAGTGTTGAAAGGTATTAGCAGTGGGAGGGGCACCCCGCCCTCTACCATACGGAGTTGGAGAGGGAACAGAGACAGTTGTCATCCCAATTCGCCTGATGAGAACCTTTGGAAAGTTCGAAACGCGTCGCGAGAGTGTGCCTGGATGACACGGGACCGTAAAAATGAGTACAGCTGCCATCATTTGAAAGGTGGGTGATGTAGCAGAGCCTTGGAAAATTTTCTCTTCATGCCCAAATAGGCGTCGAGTTGGTCAAAATGGCCTCCATCATTGATGTGAGTGATGTTGAAGAGCCGCATAATTTTTTCTCCGTCCCCGGTGACGTCGAGTGTCTCCTTATGTCCAAATAGACGGGAGTTATATATGTCCAAATAGACGGGAGTTATATGCCCCTCACCACATCTGCCTAAAACCTAACCTTCGTTTTTTTATAAAATTAAACCCTTGTTAATATAGCCCTCTTGATTTGAACCCTGGCAATTTTAGCCCTCTATTTTATTTTTTAATAATGATATATATCTGGTCTCGTCCAGTAGCCGTCTTTAGTGGTCAGCGGTTGGGTGGAGAGTGCATAACCATTTCCGATTCCTTCGGGGATCGGATCTTGGATCGATTTCCCCTAACACGCCAGGTCCTCCAACTCTGAGCTTCAGATGGTGATGGATGGGGCTTTGTTTATATATGGTTATTAAATTTTAAAATTAAAAACAAATGTGTTGATAGTGAAAAAACGATTTATGAAGCACCATACAGTGTTGATAGGTATTTAAAAATAAATGTATTGAGGTTGAAAAAACGATTTATGAAGCACCATACAGTGTTGAAAGGTATTAGCAGTGGGAGGGGCACCCCGCCCTCTACCATACGGAGTTGGAGAGGGAACAGAGACAGTTGTCATCCCAATTCGCCTGATGAGAACCTTTGGAAAGTTCGAAACGCGTCGCGAGAGTGTGCCTGGATGACACGGGACCGTAAAAATGAGTACAGCTGCCATCATTTGAAAGGTGGGTGATGTAGCAGAGCCTTGGAAAATTTTCTCTTCATGCCCAAATAGGCGTCGAGTTGGTCAAAATGGCCTCCATCATTGATGTGAGTGATGTTGAAGAGCCGCATAATTTTTTCTCCGTCCCCGGTGACGTCGAGTGTCTCCTTATGTCCAAATAGACGGGAGTTATATATGTCCAAATAGACGGGAGTTATATGCCCCTCACCACATCTGCCTAAAACCTAACCTTCGTTTTTTTATAAAATTAAACCCTTGTTAATATAGCCCTCTTGATTTGAACCCTGGCAATTTTAGCCCTCTATTTTATTTTTTAATAATGATATATATCTGGTCTCGTCCAGTAGCCGTCTTTAGTGGTCAGCGGTTGGGTGGAGAGTGCATAACCATTTCCGATTCCTTCGGGGATCGGATCTTGGATCGATTTCCCCTAACACGCCAGGTCCTCCAACTCTGAGCTTCAGATGGTGATGGATGGGGCTTTGTTTATATATGGTTATTAAATTTTAAAATTAAAAACAAATGTGTTGATAGTGAAAAAACGATTTATGAAGCACCATACAGTGTTGATAGGTATTTAAAAATAAATGTATTGAGGTTGAAAAAACGATTTATGAAGCACCATACAGTGTTGAAAGGTATTAGCAGTGGGAGGGGCACCCCGCCCTCTACCATACGGAGTTGGAGAGGGAACAGAGACAGTTGTCATCCCAATTCGCCTGATGAGAACCTTTGGAAAGTTCGAAACGCGTCGCGAGAGTGTGCCTGGATGACACGGGACCGTAAAAATGAGTACAGCTGCCATCATTTGAAAGGTGGGTGATGTAGCAGAGCCTTGGAAAATTTTCTCTTCATGCCCAAATAGGCGTCGAGTTGGTCAAAATGGCCTCCATCATTGATGTGAGTGATGTTGAAGAGCCGCATAATTTTTTCTCCGTCCCCGGTGACGTCGAGTGTCTCCTTATGTCCAAATAGACGGGAGTTATATATGTCCAAATAGACGGGAGTTATATGCCCCTCACCACATCTGCCTAAAACCTAACCTTCGTTTTTTTATAAAATTAAACCCTTGTTAATATAGCCCTCTTGATTTGAACCCTGGCAATTTTAGCCCTCTATTTTATTTTTTAATAATGATATATATCTGGTCTCGTCCAGTAGCCGTCTTTAGTGGTCAGCGGTTGGGTGGAGAGTGCATAACCATTTCCGATTCCTTCGGGGATCGGATCTTGGATCGATTTCCCCTAACACGCCAGGTCCTCCAACTCTGAGCTTCAGATGGTGATGGATGGGGCTTTGTTTATATATGGTTATTAAATTTTAAAATTAAAAACAAATGTGTTGATAGTGAAAAAACGATTTATGAAGCACCATACAGTGTTGATAGGTATTTAAAAATAAATGTATTGAGGTTGAAAAAACGATTTATGAAGCACCATACAGTGTTGAAAGGTATTAGCAGTGGGAGGGGCACCCCGCCCTCTACCATACGGAGTTGGAGAGGGAACAGAGACAGTTGTCATCCCAATTCGCCTGATGAGAACCTTTGGAAAGTTCGAAACGCGTCGCGAGAGTGTGCCTGGATGACACGGGACCGTAAAAATGAGTACAGCTGCCATCATTTGAAAGGTGGGTGATGTAGCAGAGCCTTGGAAAATTTTCTCTTCATGCCCAAATAGGCGTCGAGTTGGTCAAAATGGCCTCCATCATTGATGTGAGTGATGTTGAAGAGCCGCATAATTTTTTCTCCGTCCCCGGTGACGTCGAGTGTCTCCTTATGTCCAAATAGACGGGAGTTATATATGTCCAAATAGACGGGAGTTATATGCCCCTCACCACATCTGCCTAAAACCTAACCTTCGTTTTTTTATAAAATTAAACCCTTGTTAATATAGCCCTCTTGATTTGAACCCTGGCAATTTTAGCCCTCTATTTTATTTTTTAATAATGATATATATCTGGTCTCGTCCAGTAGCCGTCTTTAGTGGTCAGCGGTTGGGTGGAGAGTGCATAACCATTTCCGATTCCTTCGGGGATCGGATCTTGGATCGATTTCCCCTAACACGCCAGGTCCTCCAACTCTGAGCTTCAGATGGTGATGGATGGGGCTTTGTTTATATATGGTTATTAAATTTTAAAATTAAAAACAAATGTGTTGATAGTGAAAAAACGATTTATGAAGCACCATACAGTGTTGATAGGTATTTAAAAATAAATGTATTGAGGTTGAAAAAACGATTTATGAAGCACCATACAGTGTTGAAAGGTATTAGCAGTGGGAGGGGCACCCCGCCCTCTACCATACGGAGTTGGAGAGGGAACAGAGACAGTTGTCATCCCAATTCGCCTGATGAGAACCTTTGGAAAGTTCGAAACGCGTCGCGAGAGTGTGCCTGGATGACACGGGACCGTAAAAATGAGTACAGCTGCCATCATTTGAAAGGTGGGTGATGTAGCAGAGCCTTGGAAAATTTTCTCTTCATGCCCAAATAGGCGTCGAGTTGGTCAAAATGGCCTCCATCATTGATGTGAGTGATGTTGAAGAGCCGCATAATTTTTTCTCCGTCCCCGGTGACGTCGAGTGTCTCCTTATGTCCAAATAGACGGGAGTTATATATGTCCAAATAGACGGGAGTTATATGCCCCTCACCACATCTGCCTAAAACCTAACCTTCGTTTTTTTATAAAATTAAACCCTTGTTAATATAGCCCTCTTGATTTGAACCCTGGCAATTTTAGCCCTCTATTTTATTTTTTAATAATGATATATATCTGGTCTCGTCCAGTAGCCGTCTTTAGTGGTCAGCGGTTGGGTGGAGAGTGCATAACCATTTCCGATTCCTTCGGGGATCGGATCTTGGATCGATTTCCCCTAACACGCCAGGTCCTCCAACTCTGAGCTTCAGATGGTGATGGATGGGGCTTTGTTTATATATGGTTATTAAATTTTAAAATTAAAAACAAATGTGTTGATAGTGAAAAAACGATTTATGAAGCACCATACAGTGTTGATAGGTATTTAAAAATAAATGTATTGAGGTTGAAAAAACGATTTATGAAGCACCATACAGTGTTGAAAGGTATTAGCAGTGGGAGGGGCACCCCGCCCTCTACCATACGGAGTTGGAGAGGGAACAGAGACAGTTGTCATCCCAATTCGCCTGATGAGAACCTTTGGAAAGTTCGAAACGCGTCGCGAGAGTGTGCCTGGATGACACGGGACCGTAAAAATGAGTACAGCTGCCATCATTTGAAAGGTGGGTGATGTAGCAGAGCCTTGGAAAATTTTCTCTTCATGCCCAAATAGGCGTCGAGTTGGTCAAAATGGCCTCCATCATTGATGTGAGTGATGTTGAAGAGCCGCATAATTTTTTCTCCGTCCCCGGTGACGTCGAGTGTCTCCATATGTCCAAATAGACGGGAGTTATATATGTCCAAATAGACGGGAGTTATATGCCCCTCACCACATCTGCCTAAAACCTAACCTTCGTTTTTTTATAAAATTAAACCCTTGTTAATATAGCCCTCTTGATTTGAACCCTGGCAATTTTAGCCCTCTATTTTATTTTTTAATAATGATATATATCTGGTCTCGTCCAGTAGCCGTCTTTAGTGGTCAGCGGTTGGGTGGAGAGTGCATAACCATTTCCGATTCCTTCGGGGATCGGATCTTGGATCGATTTCCCCTAACACGCCAGGTCCTCCAACTCTGAGCTTCAGATGGTGATGGATGGGGCTTTGTTTATATATGGTTATTAAATTTTAAAATTAAAAACAAATGTGTTGATAGTGAAAAAACGATTTATGAAGCACCATACAGTGTTGATAGGTATTTAAAAATAAATGTATTGAGGTTGAAAAAACGATTTATGAAGCACCATACAGTGTTGAAAGGTATTAGCAGTGGGAGGGGCACCCCGCCCTCTACCATACGGAGTTGGAGAGGGAACAGAGACAGTTGTCATCCCAATTCGCCTGATGAGAACCTTTGGAAAGTTCGAAACGCGTCGCGAGAGTGTGCCTGGATGACACGGGACCGTAAAAATGAGTACAGCTGCCATCATTTGAAAGGTGGGTGATGTAGCAGAGCCTTGGAAAATTTTCTCTTCATGCCCAAATAGGCGTCGAGTTGGTCAAAATGGCCTCCATCATTGATGTGAGTGATGTTGAAGAGCCGCATAATTTTTTCTCCGTCCCCGGTGACGTCGAGTGTCTCCTTATGTCCAAATAGACGGGAGTTATATATGTCCAAATAGACGGGAGTTATATGCCCCTCACCACATCTGCCTAAAACCTAACCTTCGTTTTTTTATAAAATTAAACCCTTGTTAATATAGCCCTCTTGATTTGAACCCTGGCAATTTTAGCCCTCTATTTTATTTTTTAATAATGATATATATCTGGTCTCGTCCAGTAGCCGTCTTTAGTGGTCAGCGGTTGGGTGGAGAGTGCATAACCATTTCCGATTCCTTCGGGGATCGGATCTTGGATCGATTTCCCCTAACACGCCAGGTCCTCCAACTCTGAGCTTCAGATGGTGATGGATGGGGCTTTGTTTATATATGGTTATTAAATTTTAAAATTAAAAACAAATGTGTTGATAGTGAAAAAACGATTTATGAAGCACCATACAGTGTTGATAGGTATTTAAAAATAAATGTATTGAGGTTGAAAAAACGATTTATGTATTTAAAAATAAATGTATTGAGGTTGAAAAAACGATTTATGAAGCACCATACAGTGTTGAAAGGTATTAGCAGTGGGAGGGGCACCCCGCCCTCTACCATACGGAGTTGGAGAGGGAACAGAGACAGTTGTCATCCCAATTCGCCTGATGAGAACCTTTGGAAAGTTCGAAACGCGTCGCGAGAGTGTGCCTGGATGACACGGGACCGTAAAAATGAGTACAGCTGCCATCATTTGAAAGGTGGGTGATGTAGCAGAGCCTTGGAAAATTTTCTCTTCATGCCCAAATAGGCGTCGAGTTGGTCAAAATGGCCTCCATCATTGATGTGAGTGATGTTGAAGAGCCGCATAATTTTTTCTCCGTCCCCGGTGACGTCGAGTGTCTCCTTATGTCCAAATAGACGGGAGTTATATATGTCCAAATAGACGGGAGTTATATGCCCCTCACCACATCTGCCTAAAACCTAACCTTCGTTTTTTTATAAAATTAAACCCTTGTTAATATAGCCCTCTTGATTTGAACCCTGGCAATTTTAGCCCTCTATTTTATTTTTTAATAATGATATATATCTGGTCTCGTCCAGTAGCCGTCTTTAGTGGTCAGCGGTTGGGTGGAGAGTGCATAACCATTTCCGATTCCTTCGGGGATCGGATCTTGGATCGATTTCCCCTAACACGCCAGGTCCTCCAACTCTGAGCTTCAGATGGTGATGGATGGGGCTTTGTTTATATATGGTTATTAAATTTTAAAATTAAAAACAAATGTGTTGATAGTGAAAAAACGATTTATGAAGCACCATACAGTGTTGATAGGTATTTAAAAATAAATGTATTGAGGTTGAAAAAACGATTTATGAAGCACCATACAGTGTTGAAAGGTATTAGCAGTGGGAGGGGCACCCCGCCCTCTACCATACGGAGTTGGAGAGGGAACAGAGACAGTTGTCATCCCAATTCGCCTGATGAGAACCTTTGGAAAGTTCGAAACGCGTCGCGAGAGTGTGCCTGGATGACACGGGACCGTAAAAATGAGTACAGCTGCCATCATTTGAAAGGTGGGTGATGTAGCAGAGCCTTGGAAAATTTTCTCTTCATGCCCAAATAGGCGTCGAGTTGGTCAAAATGGCCTCCATCATTGATGTGAGTGATGTTGAAGAGCCGCATAATTTTTTCTCCGTCCCCGGTGACGTCGAGTGTCTCCTTATGTCCAAATAGACGGGAGTTATATATGTCCAAATAGACGGGAGTTATATGCCCCTCACCACATCTGCCTAAAACCTAACCTTCGTTTTTTTATAAAATTAAACCCTTGTTAATATAGCCCTCTTGATTTGAACCCTGGCAATTTTAGCCCTCTATTTTATTTTTTAATAATGATATATATCTGGTCTCGTCCAGTAGCCGTCTTTAGTGGTCAGCGGTTGGGTGGAGAGTGCATAACCATTTCCGATTCCTTCGGGGATCGGATCTTGGATCGATTTCCCCTAACACGCCAGGTCCTCCAACTCTGAGCTTCAGATGGTGATGGATGGGGCTTTGTTTATATATGGTTATTAAATTTTAAAATTAAAAACAAATGTGTTGATAGTGAAAAAACGATTTATGAAGCACCATACAGTGTTGATAGGTATTTAAAAATAAATGTATTGAGGTTGAAAAAACGATTTATGAAGCACCATACAGTGTTGAAAGGTATTAGCAGTGGGAGGGGCACCCCGCCCTCTACCATACGGAGTTGGAGAGGGAACAGAGACAGTTGTCATCCCAATTCGCCTGATGAGAACCTTTGGAAAGTTCGAAACGCGTCGCGAGAGTGTGCCTGGATGACACGGGACCGTAAAAATGAGTACAGCTGCCATCATTTGAAAGGTGGGTGATGTAGCAGAGCCTTGGAAAATTTTCTCTTCATGCCCAAATAGGCGTCGAGTTGGTCAAAATGGCCTCCATCATTGATGTGAGTGATGTTGAAGAGCCGCATAATTTTTTCTCCGTCCCCGGTGACGTCGAGTGTCTCCTTATGTCCAAATAGACGGGAGTTATATATGTCCAAATAGACGGGAGTTATATGCCCCTCACCACATCTGCCTAAAACCTAACCTTCGTTTTTTTATAAAATTAAACCCTTGTTAATATAGCCCTCTTGATTTGAACCCTGGCAATTTTAGCCCTCTATTTTATTTTTTAATAATGATATATATCTGGTCTCGTCCAGTAGCCGTCTTTAGTGGTCAGCGGTTGGGTGGAGAGTGCATAACCATTTCCGATTCCTTCGGGGATCGGATCTTGGATCGATTTCCCCTAACACGCCAGGTCCTCCAACTCTGAGCTTCAGATGGTGATGGATGGGGCTTTGTTTATATATGGTTATTAAATTTTAAAATTAAAAACAAATGTGTTGATAGTGAAAAAACGATTTATGAAGCACCATACAGTGTTGATAGGTATTTAAAAATAAATGTATTGAGGTTGAAAAAACGATTTATGAAGCACCATACAGTGTTGAAAGGTATTAGCAGTGGGAGGGGCACCCCGCCCTCTACCATACGGAGTTGGAGAGGGAACAGAGACAGTTGTCATCCCAATTCGCCTGATGAGAACCTTTGGAAAGTTCGAAACGCGTCGCGAGAGTGTGCCTGGATGACACGGGACCGTAAAAATGAGTACAGCTGCCATCATTTGAAAGGTGGGTGATGTAGCAGAGCCTTGGAAAATTTTCTCTTCATGCCCAAATAGGCGTCGAGTTGGTCAAAATGGCCTCCATCATTGATGTGAGTGATGTTGAAGAGCCGCATAATTTTTTCTCCGTCCCCGGTGACGTCGAGTGTCTCCTTATGTCCAAATAGACGGGAGTTATATATGTCCAAATAGACGGGAGTTATATGCCCCTCACCACATCTGCCTAAAACCTAACCTTCGTTTTTTTATAAAATTAAACCCTTGTTAATATAGCCCTCTTGATTTGAACCCTGGCAATTTTAGCCCTCTATTTTATTTTTTAATAATGATATATATCTGGTCTCGTCCAGTAGCCGTCTTTAGTGGTCAGCGGTTGGGTGGAGAGTGCATAACCATTTCCGATTCCTTCGGGGATCGGATCTTGGATCGATTTCCCCTAACACGCCAGGTCCTCCAACTCTGAGCTTCAGATGGTGATGGATGGGGCTTTGTTTATATATGGTTATTAAATTTTAAAATTAAAAACAAATGTGTTGATAGTGAAAAAACGATTTATGAAGCACCATACAGTGTTGATAGGTATTTAAAAATAAATGTATTGAGGTTGAAAAAACGATTTATGAAGCACCATACAGTGTTGAAAGGTATTAGCAGTGGGAGGGGCACCCCGCCCTCTACCATACGGAGTTGGAGAGGGAACAGAGACAGTTGTCATCCCAATTCGCCTGATGAGAACCTTTGGAAAGTTCGAAACGCGTCGCGAGAGTGTGCCTGGATGACACGGGACCGTAAAAATGAGTACAGCTGCCATCATTTGAAAGGTGGGTGATGTAGCAGAGCCTTGGAAAATTTTCTCTTCATGCCCAAATAGGCGTCGAGTTGGTCAAAATGGCCTCCATCATTGATGTGAGTGATGTTGAAGAGCCGCATAATTTTTTCTCCGTCCCCGGTGACGTCGAGTGTCTCCTTATGTCCAAATAGACGGGAGTTATATATGTCCAAATAGACGGGAGTTATATGCCCCTCACCACATCTGCCTAAAACCTAACCTTCGTTTTTTTATAAAATTAAACCCTTGTTAATATAGCCCTCTTGATTTGAACCCTGGCAATTTTAGCCCTCTATTTTATTTTTTAATAATGATATATATCTGGTCTCGTCCAGTAGCCGTCTTTAGTGGTCAGCGGTTGGGTGGAGAGTGCATAACCATTTCCGATTCCTTCGGGGATCGGATCTTGGATCGATTTCCCCTAACACGCCAGGTCCTCCAACTCTGAGCTTCAGATGGTGATGGATGGGGCTTTGTTTATATATGGTTATTAAATTTTAAAATTAAAAACAAATGTGTTGATAGTGAAAAAACGATTTATGAAGCACCATACAGTGTTGATAGGTATTTAAAAATAAATGTATTGAGGTTGAAAAAACGATTTATGAAGCACCATACAGTGTTGAAAGGTATTAGCAGTGGGAGGGGCACCCCGCCCTCTACCATACGGAGTTGGAGAGGGAACAGAGACAGTTGTCATCCCAATTCGCCTGATGAGAACCTTTGGAAAGTTCGAAACGCGTCGCGAGAGTGTGCCTGGATGACACGGGACCGTAAAAATGAGTACAGCTGCCATCATTTGAAAGGTGGGTGATGTAGCAGAGCCTTGGAAAATTTTCTCTTCATGCCCAAATAGGCGTCGAGTTGGTCAAAATGGCCTCCATCATTGATGTGAGTGATGTTGAAGAGCCGCATAATTTTTTCTCCGTCCCCGGTGACGTCGAGTGTCTCCTTATGTCCAAATAGACGGGAGTTATATATGTCCAAATAGACGGGAGTTATATGCCCCTCACCACATCTGCCTAAAACCTAACCTTCGTTTTTTTATAAAATTAAACCCTTGTTAATATAGCCCTCTTGATTTGAACCCTGGCAATTTTAGCCCTCTATTTTATTTTTTAATAATGATATATATCTGGTCTCGTCCAGTAGCCGTCTTTAGTGGTCAGCGGTTGGGTGGAGAGTGCATAACCATTTCCGATTCCTTCGGGGATCGGATCTTGGATCGATTTCCCCTAACACGCCAGGTCCTCCAACTCTGAGCTTCAGATGGTGATGGATGGGGCTTTGTTTATATATGGTTATTAAATTTTAAAATTAAAAACAAATGTGTTGATAGTGAAAAAACGATTTATGAAGCACCATACAGTGTTGATAGGTATTTAAAAATAAATGTATTGAGGTTGAAAAAACGATTTATGAAGCACCATACAGTGTTGAAAGGTATTAGCAGTGGGAGGGGCACCCCGCCCTCTACCATACGGAGTTGGAGAGGGAACAGAGACAGTTGTCATCCCAATTCGCCTGATGAGAACCTTTGGAAAGTTCGAAACGCGTCGCGAGAGTGTGCCTGGATGACACGGGACCGTAAAAATGAGTACAGCTGCCATCATTTGAAAGGTGGGTGATGTAGCAGAGCCTTGGAAAATTTTCTCTTCATGCCCAAATAGGCGTCGAGTTGGTCAAAATGGCCTCCATCATTGATGTGAGTGATGTTGAAGAGCCGCATAATTTTTTCTCCGTCCCCGGTGACGTCGAGTGTCTCCTTATGTCCAAATAGACGGGAGTTATATATGTCCAAATAGACGGGAGTTATATGCCCCTCACCACATCTGCCTAAAACCTAACCTTCGTTTTTTTATAAAATTAAACCCTTGTTAATATAGCCCTCTTGATTTGAACCCTGGCAATTTTAGCCCTCTATTTTATTTTTTAATAATGATATATATCTGGTCTCGTCCAGTAGCCGTCTTTAGTGGTCAGCGGTTGGGTGGAGAGTGCATAACCATTTCCGATTCCTTCGGGGATCGGATCTTGGATCGATTTCCCCTAACACGCCAGGTCCTCCAACTCTGAGCTTCAGATGGTGATGGATGGGGCTTTGTTTATATATGGTTATTAAATTTTAAAATTAAAAACAAATGTGTTGATAGTGAAAAAACGATTTATGAAGCACCATACAGTGTTGATAGGTATTTAAAAATAAATGTATTGAGGTTGAAAAAACGATTTATGAAGCACCATACAGTGTTGAAAGGTATTAGCAGTGGGAGGGGCACCCCGCCCTCTACCATACGGAGTTGGAGAGGGAACAGAGACAGTTGTCATCCCAATTCGCCTGATGAGAACCTTTGGAAAGTTCGAAACGCGTCGCGAGAGTGTGCCTGGATGACACGGGACCGTAAAAATGAGTACAGCTGCCATCATTTGAAAGGTGGGTGATGTAGCAGAGCCTTGGAAAATTTTCTCTTCATGCCCAAATAGGCGTCGAGTTGGTCAAAATGGCCTCCATCATTGATGTGAGTGATGTTGAAGAGCCGCATAATTTTTTCTCCGTCCCCGGTGACGTCGAGTGTCTCCTTATGTCCAAATAGACGGGAGTTATATATGTCCAAATAGACGGGAGTTATATGCCCCTCACCACATCTGCCTAAAACCTAACCTTCGTTTTTTTATAAAATTAAACCCTTGTTAATATAGCCCTCTTGATTTGAACCCTGGCAATTTTAGCCCTCTATTTTATTTTTTAATAATGATATATATCTGGTCTCGTCCAGTAGCCGTCTTTAGTGGTCAGCGGTTGGGTGGAGAGTGCATAACCATTTCCGATTCCTTCGGGGATCGGATCTTGGATCGATTTCCCCTAACACGCCAGGTCCTCCAACTCTGAGCTTCAGATGGTGATGGATGGGGCTTTGTTTATATATGGTTATTAAATTTTAAAATTAAAAACAAATGTGTTGATAGTGAAAAAACGATTTATGAAGCACCATACAGTGTTGATAGGTATTTAAAAATAAATGTATTGAGGTTGAAAAAACGATTTATGAAGCACCATACAGTGTTGAAAGGTATTAGCAGTGGGAGGGGCACCCCGCCCTCTACCATACGGAGTTGGAGAGGGAACAGAGACAGTTGTCATCCCAATTCGCCTGATGAGAACCTTTGGAAAGTTCGAAACGCGTCGCGAGAGTGTGCCTGGATGACACGGGACCGTAAAAATGAGTACAGCTGCCATCATTTGAAAGGTGGGTGATGTAGCAGAGCCTTGGAAAATTTTCTCTTCATGCCCAAATAGGCGTCGAGTTGGTCAAAATGGCCTCCATCATTGATGTGAGTGATGTTGAAGAGCCGCATAATTTTTTCTCCGTCCCCGGTGACGTCGAGTGTCTCCTTATGTCCAAATAGACGGGAGTTATATATGTCCAAATAGACGGGAGTTATATGCCCCTCACCACATCTGCCTAAAACCTAACCTTCGTTTTTTTATAAAATTAAACCCTTGTTAATATAGCCCTCTTGATTTGAACCCTGGCAATTTTAGCCCTCTATTTTATTTTTTAATAATGATATATATCTGGTCTCGTCCAGTAGCCGTCTTTAGTGGTCAGCGGTTGGGTGGAGAGTGCATAACCATTTCCGATTCCTTCGGGGATCGGATCTTGGATCGATTTCCCCTAACACGCCAGGTCCTCCAACTCTGAGCTTCAGATGGTGATGGATGGGGCTTTGTTTATATATGGTTATTAAATTTTAAAATTAAAAACAAATGTGTTGATAGTGAAAAAACGATTTATGAAGCACCATACAGTGTTGATAGGTATTTAAAAATAAATGTATTGAGGTTGAAAAAACGATTTATGAAGCACCATACAGTGTTGAAAGGTATTAGCAGTGGGAGGGGCACCCCGCCCTCTACCATACGGAGTTGGAGAGGGAACAGAGACAGTTGTCATCCCAATTCGCCTGATGAGAACCTTTGGAAAGTTCGAAACGCGTCGCGAGAGTGTGCCTGGATGACACGGGACCGTAAAAATGAGTACAGCTGCCATCATTTGAAAGGTGGGTGATGTAGCAGAGCCTTGGAAAATTTTCTCTTCATGCCCAAATAGGCGTCGAGTTGGTCAAAATGGCCTCCATCATTGATGTGAGTGATGTTGAAGAGCCGCATAATTTTTTCTCCGTCCCCGGTGACGTCGAGTGTCTCCTTATGTCCAAATAGACGGGAGTTATATATGTCCAAATAGACGGGAGTTATATGCCCCTCACCACATCTGCCTAAAACCTAACCTTCGTTTTTTTATAAAATTAAACCCTTGTTAATATAGCCCTCTTGATTTGAACCCTGGCAATTTTAGCCCTCTATTTTATTTTTTAATAATGATATATATCTGGTCTCGTCCAGTAGCCGTCTTTAGTGGTCAGCGGTTGGGTGGAGAGTGCATAACCATTTCCGATTCCTTCGGGGATCGGATCTTGGATCGATTTCCCCTAACACGCCAGGTCCTCCAACTCTGAGCTTCAGATGGTGATGGATGGGGCTTTGTTTATATATGGTTATTAAATTTTAAAATTAAAAACAAATGTGTTGATAGTGAAAAAACGATTTATGAAGCACCATACAGTGTTGATAGGTATTTAAAAATAAATGTATTGAGGTTGAAAAAACGATTTATGAAGCACCATACAGTGTTGAAAGGTATTAGCAGTGGGAGGGGCACCCCGCCCTCTACCATACGGAGTTGGAGAGGGAACAGAGACAGTTGTCATCCCAATTCGCCTGATGAGAACCTTTGGAAAGTTCGAAACGCGTCGCGAGAGTGTGCCTGGATGACACGGGACCGTAAAAATGAGTACAGCTGCCATCATTTGAAAGGTGGGTGATGTAGCAGAGCCTTGGAAAATTTTCTCTTCATGCCCAAATAGGCGTCGAGTTGGTCAAAATGGCCTCCATCATTGATGTGAGTGATGTTGAAGAGCCGCATAATTTTTTCTCCGTCCCCGGTGACGTCGAGTGTCTCCTTATGTCCAAATAGACGGGAGTTATATATGTCCAAATAGACGGGAGTTATATGCCCCTCACCACATCTGCCTAAAACCTAACCTTCGTTTTTTTATAAAATTAAACCCTTGTTAATATAGCCCTCTTGATTTGAACCCTGGCAATTTTAGCCCTCTATTTTATTTTTTAATAATGATATATATCTGGTCTCGTCCAGTAGCCGTCTTTAGTGGTCAGCGGTTGGGTGGAGAGTGCATAACCATTTCCGATTCCTTCGGGGATCGGATCTTGGATCGATTTCCCCTAACACGCCAGGTCCTCCAACTCTGAGCTTCAGATGGTGATGGATGGGGCTTTGTTTATATATGGTTATTAAATTTTAAAATTAAAAACAAATGTGTTGATAGTGAAAAAACGATTTATGAAGCACCATACAGTGTTGATAGGTATTTAAAAATAAATGTATTGAGGTTGAAAAAACGATTTATGAAGCACCATACAGTGTTGAAAGGTATTAGCAGTGGGAGGGGCACCCCGCCCTCTACCATACGGAGTTGGAGAGGGAACAGAGACAGTTGTCATCCCAATTCGCCTGATGAGAACCTTTGGAAAGTTCGAAACGCGTCGCGAGAGTGTGCCTGGATGACACGGGACCGTAAAAATGAGTACAGCTGCCATCATTTGAAAGGTGGGTGATGTAGCAGAGCCTTGGAAAATTTTCTCTTCATGCCCAAATAGGCGTCGAGTTGGTCAAAATGGCCTCCATCATTGATGTGAGTGATGTTGAAGAGCCGCATAATTTTTTCTCCGTCCCCGGTGACGTCGAGTGTCTCCTTATGTCCAAATAGACGGGAGTTATATATGTCCAAATAGACGGGAGTTATATGCCCCTCACCACATCTGCCTAAAACCTAACCTTCGTTTTTTTATAAAATTAAACCCTTGTTAATATAGCCCTCTTGATTTGAACCCTGGCAATTTTAGCCCTCTATTTTATTTTTTAATAATGATATATATCTGGTCTCGTCCAGTAGCCGTCTTTAGTGGTCAGCGGTTGGGTGGAGAGTGCATAACCATTTCCGATTCCTTCGGGGATCGGATCTTGGATCGATTTCCCCTAACACGCCAGGTCCTCCAACTCTGAGCTTCAGATGGTGATGGATGGGGCTTTGTTTATATATGGTTATTAAATTTTAAAATTAAAAACAAATGTGTTGATAGTGAAAAAACGATTTATGAAGCACCATACAGTGTTGATAGGTATTTAAAAATAAATGTATTGAGGTTGAAAAAACGATTTATGAAGCACCATACAGTGTTGAAAGGTATTAGCAGTGGGAGGGGCACCCCGCCCTCTACCATACGGAGTTGGAGAGGGAACAGAGACAGTTGTCATCCCAATTCGCCTGATGAGAACCTTTGGAAAGTTCGAAACGCGTCGCGAGAGTGTGCCTGGATGACACGGGACCGTAAAAATGAGTACAGCTGCCATCATTTGAAAGGTGGGTGATGTAGCAGAGCCTTGGAAAATTTTCTCTTCATGCCCAAATAGGCGTCGAGTTGGTCAAAATGGCCTCCATCATTGATGTGAGTGATGTTGAAGAGCCGCATAATTTTTTCTCCGTCCCCGGTGACGTCGAGTGTCTCCTTATGTCCAAATAGACGGGAGTTATATATGTCCAAATAGACGGGAGTTATATGCCCCTCACCACATCTGCCTAAAACCTAACCTTCGTTTTTTTATAAAATTAAACCCTTGTTAATATAGCCCTCTTGATTTGAACCCTGGCAATTTTAGCCCTCTATTTTATTTTTTAATAATGATATATATCTGGTCTCGTCCAGTAGCCGTCTTTAGTGGTCAGCGGTTGGGTGGAGAGTGCATAACCATTTCCGATTCCTTCGGGGATCGGATCTTGGATCGATTTCCCCTAACACGCCAGGTCCTCCAACTCTGAGCTTCAGATGGTGATGGATGGGGCTTTGTTTATATATGGTTATTAAATTTTAAAATTAAAAACAAATGTGTTGATAGTGAAAAAACGATTTATGAAGCACCATACAGTGTTGATAGGTATTTAAAAATAAATGTATTGAGGTTGAAAAAACGATTTATGAAGCACCATACAGTGTTGAAAGGTATTAGCAGTGGGAGGGGCACCCCGCCCTCTACCATACGGAGTTGGAGAGGGAACAGAGACAGTTGTCATCCCAATTCGCCTGATGAGAACCTTTGGAAAGTTCGAAACGCGTCGCGAGAGTGTGCCTGGATGACACGGGACCGTAAAAATGAGTACAGCTGCCATCATTTGAAAGGTGGGTGATGTAGCAGAGCCTTGGAAAATTTTCTCTTCATGCCCAAATAGGCGTCGAGTTGGTCAAAATGGCCTCCATCATTGATGTGAGTGATGTTGAAGAGCCGCATAATTTTTTCTCCGTCCCCGGTGACGTCGAGTGTCTCCTTATGTCCAAATAGACGGGAGTTATATATGTCCAAATAGACGGGAGTTATATGCCCCTCACCACATCTGCCTAAAACCTAACCTTCGTTTTTTTATAAAATTAAACCCTTGTTAATATAGCCCTCTTGATTTGAACCCTGGCAATTTTAGCCCTCTATTTTATTTTTTAATAATGATATATATCTGGTCTCGTCCAGTAGCCGTCTTTAGTGGTCAGCGGTTGGGTGGAGAGTGCATAACCATTTCCGATTCCTTCGGGGATCGGATCTTGGATCGATTTCCCCTAACACGCCAGGTCCTCCAACTCTGAGCTTCAGATGGTGATGGATGGGGCTTTGTTTATATATGGTTATTAAATTTTAAAATTAAAAACAAATGTGTTGATAGTGAAAAAACGATTTATGAAGCACCATACAGTGTTGATAGGTATTTAAAAATAAATGTATTGAGGTTGAAAAAACGATTTATGAAGCACCATACAGTGTTGAAAGGTATTAGCAGTGGGAGGGGCACCCCGCCCTCTACCATACGGAGTTGGAGAGGGAACAGAGACAGTTGTCATCCCAATTCGCCTGATGAGAACCTTTGGAAAGTTCGAAACGCGTCGCGAGAGTGTGCCTGGATGACACGGGACCGTAAAAATGAGTACAGCTGCCATCATTTGAAAGGTGGGTGATGTAGCAGAGCCTTGGAAAATTTTCTCTTCATGCCCAAATAGGCGTCGAGTTGGTCAAAATGGCCTCCATCATTGATGTGAGTGATGTTGAAGAGCCGCATAATTTTTTCTCCGTCCCCTGGTGACGTCGAGTGTCTCCTTATGTCCAAATAGACGGGAGTTATATATGTCCAAATAGACGGGAGTTATATGCCCCTCACCACATCTGCCTAAAACCTAACCTTCGTTTTTTTATAAAATTAAACCCTTGTTAATATAGCCCTCTTGATTTGAACCCTGGCAATTTTAGCCCTCTATTTTATTTTTTAATAATGATATATATCTGGTCTCGTCCAGTAGCCGTCTTTAGTGGTCAGCGGTTGGGTGGAGAGTGCATAACCATTTCCGATTCCTTCGGGGATCGGATCTTGGATCGATTTCCCCTAACACGCCAGGTCCTCCAACTCTGAGCTTCAGATGGTGATGGATGGGGCTTTGTTTATATATGGTTATTAAATTTTAAAATTAAAAACAAATGTGTTGATAGTGAAAAAACGATTTATGAAGCACCATACAGTGTTGATAGGTATTTAAAAATAAATGTATTGAGGTTGAAAAAACGATTTATGAAGCACCATACAGTGTTGAAAGGTATTAGCAGTGGGAGGGGCACCCCGCCCTCTACCATACGGAGTTGGAGAGGGAACAGAGACAGTTGTCATCCCAATTCGCCTGATGAGAACCTTTGGAAAGTTCGAAACGCGTCGCGAGAGTGTGCCTGGATGACACGGGACCGTAAAAATGAGTACAGCTGCCATCATTTGAAAGGTGGGTGATGTAGCAGAGCCTTGGAAAATTTTCTCTTCATGCCCAAATAGGCGTCGAGTTGGTCAAAATGGCCTCCATCATTGATGTGAGTGATGTTGAAGAGCCGCATAATTTTTTCTCCGTCCCCGGTGACGTCGAGTGTCTCCTTATGTCCAAATAGACGGGAGTTATATATGTCCAAATAGACGGGAGTTATATGCCCCTCACCACATCTGCCTAAAACCTAACCTTCGTTTTTTTATAAAATTAAACCCTTGTTAATATAGCCCTCTTGATTTGAACCCTGGCAATTTTAGCCCTCTATTTTATTTTTTAATAATGATATATATCTGGTCTCGTCCAGTAGCCGTCTTTAGTGGTCAGCGGTTGGGTGGAGAGTGCATAACCATTTCCGATTCCTTCGGGGATCGGATCTTGGATCGATTTCCCCTAACACGCCAGGTCCTCCAACTCTGAGCTTCAGATGGTGATGGATGGGGCTTTGTTTATATATGGTTATTAAATTTTAAAATTAAAAACAAATGTGTTGATAGTGAAAAAACGATTTATGAAGCACCATACAGTGTTGATAGGTATTTAAAAATAAATGTATTGAGGTTGAAAAAACGATTTATGAAGCACCATACAGTGTTGAAAGGTATTAGCAGTGGGAGGGGCACCCCGCCCTCTACCATACGGAGTTGGAGAGGGAACAGAGACAGTTGTCATCCCAATTCGCCTGATGAGAACCTTTGGAAAGTTCGAAACGCGTCGCGAGAGTGTGCCTGGATGACACGGGACCGTAAAAATGAGTACAGCTGCCATCATTTGAAAGGTGGGTGATGTAGCAGAGCCTTGGAAAATTTTCTCTTCATGCCCAAATAGGCGTCGAGTTGGTCAAAATGGCCTCCATCATTGATGTGAGTGATGTTGAAGAGCCGCATAATTTTTTCTCCGTCCCCGGTGACGTCGAGTGTCTCCTTATGTCCAAATAGACGGGAGTTATATATGTCCAAATAGACGGGAGTTATATGCCCCTCACCACATCTGCCTAAAACCTAACCTTCGTTTTTTTATAAAATTAAACCCTTGTTAATATAGCCCTCTTGATTTGAACCCTGGCAATTTTAGCCCTCTATTTTATTTTTTAATAATGATATATATCTGGTCTCGTCCAGTAGCCGTCTTTAGTGGTCAGCGGTTGGGTGGAGAGTGCATAACCATTTCCGATTCCTTCGGGGATCGGATCTTGGATCGATTTCCCCTAACACGCCAGGTCCTCCAACTCTGAGCTTCAGATGGTGATGGATGGGGCTTTGTTTATATATGGTTATTAAATTTTAAAATTAAAAACAAATGTGTTGATAGTGAAAAAACGATTTATGAAGCACCATACAGTGTTGATAGGTATTTAAAAATAAATGTATTGAGGTTGAAAAAACGATTTATGAAGCACCATACAGTGTTGAAAGGTATTAGCAGTGGGAGGGGCACCCCGCCCTCTACCATACGGAGTTGGAGAGGGAACAGAGACAGTTGTCATCCCAATTCGCCTGATGAGAACCTTTGGAAAGTTCGAAACGCGTCGCGAGAGTGTGCCTGGATGACACGGGACCGTAAAAATGAGTACAGCTGCCATCATTTGAAAGGTGGGTGATGTAGCAGAGCCTTGGAAAATTTTCTCTTCATGCCCAAATAGGCGTCGAGTTGGTCAAAATGGCCTCCATCATTGATGTGAGTGATGTTGAAGAGCCGCATAATTTTTTCTCCGTCCCCGGTGACGTCGAGTGTCTCCTTATGTCCAAATAGACGGGAGTTATATATGTCCAAATAGACGGGAGTTATATGCCCCTCACCACATCTGCCTAAAACCTAACCTTCGTTTTTTTATAAAATTAAACCCTTGTTAATATAGCCCTCTTGATTTGAACCCTGGCAATTTTAGCCCTCTATTTTATTTTTTAATAATGATATATATCTGGTCTCGTCCAGTAGCCGTCTTTAGTGGTCAGCGGTTGGGTGGAGAGTGCATAACCATTTCCGATTCCTTCGGGGATCGGATCTTGGATCGATTTCCCCTAACACGCCAGGTCCTCCAACTCTGAGCTTCAGATGGTGATGGATGGGGCTTTGTTTATATATGGTTATTAAATTTTAAAATTAAAAACAAATGTGTTGATAGTGAAAAAACGATTTATGAAGCACCATACAGTGTTGATAGGTATTTAAAAATAAATGTATTGAGGTTGAAAAAACGATTTATGAAGCACCATACAGTGTTGAAAGGTATTAGCAGTGGGAGGGGCACCCCGCCCTCTACCATACGGAGTTGGAGAGGGAACAGAGACAGTTGTCATCCCAATTCGCCTGATGAGAACCTTTGGAAAGTTCGAAACGCGTCGCGAGAGTGTGCCTGGATGACACGGGACCGTAAAAATGAGTACAGCTGCCATCATTTGAAAGGTGGGTGATGTAGCAGAGCCTTGGAAAATTTTCTCTTCATGCCCAAATAGGCGTCGAGTTGGTCAAAATGGCCTCCATCATTGATGTGAGTGATGTTGAAGAGCCGCATAATTTTTTCTCCGTCCCCGGTGACGTCGAGTGTCTCCTTATGTCCAAATAGACGGGAGTTATATATGTCCAAATAGACGGGAGTTATATGCCCCTCACCACATCTGCCTAAAACCTAACCTTCGTTTTTTTATAAAATTAAACCCTTGTTAATATAGCCCTCTTGATTTGAACCCTGGCAATTTTAGCCCTCTATTTTATTTTTTAATAATGATATATATCTGGTCTCGTCCAGTAGCCGTCTTTAGTGGTCAGCGGTTGGGTGGAGAGTGCATAACCATTTCCGATTCCTTCGGGGATCGGATCTTGGATCGATTTCCCCTAACACGCCAGGTCCTCCAACTCTGAGCTTCAGATGGTGATGGATGGGGCTTTGTTTATATATGGTTATTAAATTTTAAAATTAAAAACAAATGTGTTGATAGTGAAAAAACGATTTATGAAGCACCATACAGTGTTGATAGGTATTTAAAAATAAATGTATTGAGGTTGAAAAAACGATTTATGAAGCACCATACAGTGTTGAAAGGTATTAGCAGTGGGAGGGGCACCCCGCCCTCTACCATACGGAGTTGGAGAGGGAACAGAGACAGTTGTCATCCCAATTCGCCTGATGAGAACCTTTGGAAAGTTCGAAACGCGTCGCGAGAGTGTGCCTGGATGACACGGGACCGTAAAAATGAGTACAGCTGCCATCATTTGAAAGGTGGGTGATGTAGCAGAGCCTTGGAAAATTTTCTCTTCATGCCCAAATAGGCGTCGAGTTGGTCAAAATGGCCTCCATCATTGATGTGAGTGATGTTGAAGAGCCGCATAATTTTTTCTCCGTCCCCGGTGACGTCGAGTGTCTCCTTATGTCCAAATAGACGGGAGTTATATATGTCCAAATAGACGGGAGTTATATGCCCCTCACCACATCTGCCTAAAACCTAACCTTCGTTTTTTTATAAAATTAAACCCTTGTTAATATAGCCCTCTTGATTTGAACCCTGGCAATTTTAGCCCTCTATTTTATTTTTTAATAATGATATATATCTGGTCTCGTCCAGTAGCCGTCTTTAGTGGTCAGCGGTTGGGTGGAGAGTGCATAACCATTTCCGATTCCTTCGGGGATCGGATCTTGGATCGATTTCCCCTAACACGCCAGGTCCTCCAACTCTGAGCTTCAGATGGTGATGGATGGGGCTTTGTTTATATATGGTTATTAAATTTTAAAATTAAAAACAAATGTGTTGATAGTGAAAAAACGATTTATGAAGCACCATACAGTGTTGATAGGTATTTAAAAATAAATGTATTGAGGTTGAAAAAACGATTTATGAAGCACCATACAGTGTTGAAAGGTATTAGCAGTGGGAGGGGCACCCCGCCCTCTACCATACGGAGTTGGAGAGGGAACAGAGACAGTTGTCATCCCAATTCGCCTGATGAGAACCTTTGGAAAGTTCGAAACGCGTCGCGAGAGTGTGCCTGGATGACACGGGACCGTAAAAATGAGTACAGCTGCCATCATTTGAAAGGTGGGTGATGTAGCAGAGCCTTGGAAAATTTTCTCTTCATGCCCAAATAGGCGTCGAGTTGGTCAAAATGGCCTCCATCATTGATGTGAGTGATGTTGAAGAGCCGCATAATTTTTTCTCCGTCCCCGGTGACGTCGAGTGTCTCCTTATGTCCAAATAGACGGGAGTTATATATGTCCAAATAGACGGGAGTTATATGCCCCTCACCACATCTGCCTAAAACCTAACCTTCGTTTTTTTATAAAATTAAACCCTTGTTAATATAGCCCTCTTGATTTGAACCCTGGCAATTTTAGCCCTCTATTTTATTTTTTAATAATGATATATATCTGGTCTCGTCCAGTAGCCGTCTTTAGTGGTCAGCGGTTGGGTGGAGAGTGCATAACCATTTCCGATTCCTTCGGGGATCGGATCTTGGATCGATTTCCCCTAACACGCCAGGTCCTCCAACTCTGAGCTTCAGATGGTGATGGATGGGGCTTTGTTTATATATGGTTATTAAATTTTAAAATTAAAAACAAATGTGTTGATAGTGAAAAAACGATTTATGAAGCACCATACAGTGTTGATAGGTATTTAAAAATAAATGTATTGAGGTTGAAAAAACGATTTATGAAGCACCATACAGTGTTGAAAGGTATTAGCAGTGGGAGGGGCACCCCGCCCTCTACCATACGGAGTTGGAGAGGGAACAGAGACAGTTGTCATCCCAATTCGCCTGATGAGAACCTTTGGAAAGTTCGAAACGCGTCGCGAGAGTGTGCCTGGATGACACGGGACCGTAAAAATGAGTACAGCTGCCATCATTTGAAAGGTGGGTGATGTAGCAGAGCCTTGGAAAATTTTCTCTTCATGCCCAAATAGGCGTCGAGTTGGTCAAAATGGCCTCCATCATTGATGTGAGTGATGTTGAAGAGCCGCATAATTTTTTCTCCGTCCCCGGTGACGTCGAGTGTCTCCTTATGTCCAAATAGACGGGAGTTATATATGTCCAAATAGACGGGAGTTATATGCCCCTCACCACATCTGCCTAAAACCTAACCTTCGTTTTTTTATAAAATTAAACCCTTGTTAATATAGCCCTCTTGATTTGAACCCTGGCAATTTTAGCCCTCTATTTTATTTTTTAATAATGATATATATCTGGTCTCGTCCAGTAGCCGTCTTTAGTGGTCAGCGGTTGGGTGGAGAGTGCATAACCATTTCCGATTCCTTCGGGGATCGGATCTTGGATCGATTTCCCCTAACACGCCAGGTCCTCCAACTCTGAGCTTCAGATGGTGATGGATGGGGCTTTGTTTATATATGGTTATTAAATTTTAAAATTAAAAACAAATGTGTTGATAGTGAAAAAACGATTTATGAAGCACCATACAGTGTTGATAGGTATTTAAAAATAAATGTATTGAGGTTGAAAAAACGATTTATGAAGCACCATACAGTGTTGAAAGGTATTAGCAGTGGGAGGGGCACCCCGCCCTCTACCATACGGAGTTGGAGAGGGAACAGAGACAGTTGTCATCCCAATTCGCCTGATGAGAACCTTTGGAAAGTTCGAAACGCGTCGCGAGAGTGTGCCTGGATGACACGGGACCGTAAAAATGAGTACAGCTGCCATCATTTGAAAGGTGGGTGATGTAGCAGAGCCTTGGAAAATTTTCTCTTCATGCCCAAATAGGCGTCGAGTTGGTCAAAATGGCCTCCATCATTGATGTGAGTGATGTTGAAGAGCCGCATAATTTTTTCTCCGTCCCCGGTGACGTCGAGTGTCTCCTTATGTCCAAATAGACGGGAGTTATATATGTCCAAATAGACGGGAGTTATATGCCCCTCACCACATCTGCCTAAAACCTAACCTTCGTTTTTTTATAAAATTAAACCCTTGTTAATATAGCCCTCTTGATTTGAACCCTGGCAATTTTAGCCCTCTATTTTATTTTTTAATAATGATATATATCTGGTCTCGTCCAGTAGCCGTCTTTAGTGGTCAGCGGTTGGGTGGAGAGTGCATAACCATTTCCGATTCCTTCGGGGATCGGATCTTGGATCGATTTCCCCTAACACGCCAGGTCCTCCAACTCTGAGCTTCAGATGGTGATGGATGGGGCTTTGTTTATATATGGTTATTAAATTTTAAAATTAAAAACAAATGTGTTGATAGTGAAAAAACGATTTATGAAGCACCATACAGTGTTGATAGGTATTTAAAAATAAATGTATTGAGGTTGAAAAAACGATTTATGAAGCACCATACAGTGTTGAAAGGTATTAGCAGTGGGAGGGGCACCCCGCCCTCTACCATACGGAGTTGGAGAGGGAACAGAGACAGTTGTCATCCCAATTCGCCTGATGAGAACCTTTGGAAAGTTCGAAACGCGTCGCGAGAGTGTGCCTGGATGACACGGGACCGTAAAAATGAGTACAGCTGCCATCATTTGAAAGGTGGGTGATGTAGCAGAGCCTTGGAAAATTTTCTCTTCATGCCCAAATAGGCGTCGAGTTGGTCAAAATGGCCTCCATCATTGATGTGAGTGATGTTGAAGAGCCGCATAATTTTTTCTCCGTCCCCGGTGACGTCGAGTGTCTCCTTATGTCCAAATAGACGGGAGTTATATATGTCCAAATAGACGGGAGTTATATGCCCCTCACCACATCTGCCTAAAACCTAACCTTCGTTTTTTTATAAAATTAAACCCTTGTTAATATAGCCCTCTTGATTTGAACCCTGGCAATTTTAGCCCTCTATTTTATTTTTTAATAATGATATATATCTGGTCTCGTCCAGTAGCCGTCTTTAGTGGTCAGCGGTTGGGTGGAGAGTGCATAACCATTTCCGATTCCTTCGGGGATCGGATCTTGGATCGATTTCCCCTAACACGCCAGGTCCTCCAACTCTGAGCTTCAGATGGTGATGGATGGGGCTTTGTTTATATATGGTTATTAAATTTTAAAATTAAAAACAAATGTGTTGATAGTGAAAAAACGATTTATGAAGCACCATACAGTGTTGATAGGTATTTAAAAATAAATGTATTGAGGTTGAAAAAACGATTTATGAAGCACCATACAGTGTTGAAAGGTATTAGCAGTGGGAGGGGCACCCCGCCCTCTACCATACGGAGTTGGAGAGGGAACAGAGACAGTTGTCATCCCAATTCGCCTGATGAGAACCTTTGGAAAGTTCGAAACGCGTCGCGAGAGTGTGCCTGGATGACACGGGACCGTAAAAATGAGTACAGCTGCCATCATTTGAAAGGTGGGTGATGTAGCAGAGCCTTGGAAAATTTTCTCTTCATGCCCAAATAGGCGTCGAGTTGGTCAAAATGGCCTCCATCATTGATGTGAGTGATGTTGAAGAGCCGCATAATTTTTTCTCCGTCCCCGGTGACGTCGAGTGTCTCCTTATGTCCAAATAGACGGGAGTTATATATGTCCAAATAGACGGGAGTTATATGCCCCTCACCACATCTGCCTAAAACCTAACCTTCGTTTTTTTATAAAATTAAACCCTTGTTAATATAGCCCTCTTGATTTGAACCCTGGCAATTTTAGCCCTCTATTTTATTTTTTAATAATGATATATATCTGGTCTCGTCCAGTAGCCGTCTTTAGTGGTCAGCGGTTGGGTGGAGAGTGCATAACCATTTCCGATTCCTTCGGGGATCGGATCTTGGATCGATTTCCCCTAACACGCCAGGTCCTCCAACTCTGAGCTTCAGATGGTGATGGATGGGGCTTTGTTTATATATGGTTATTAAATTTTAAAATTAAAAACAAATGTGTTGATAGTGAAAAAACGATTTATGAAGCACCATACAGTGTTGATAGGTATTTAAAAATAAATGTATTGAGGTTGAAAAAACGATTTATGAAGCACCATACAGTGTTGAAAGGTATTAGCAGTGGGAGGGGCACCCCGCCCTCTACCATACGGAGTTGGAGAGGGAACAGAGACAGTTGTCATCCCAATTCGCCTGATGAGAACCTTTGGAAAGTTCGAAACGCGTCGCGAGAGTGTGCCTGGATGACACGGGACCGTAAAAATGAGTACAGCTGCCATCATTTGAAAGGTGGGTGATGTAGCAGAGCCTTGGAAAATTTTCTCTTCATGCCCAAATAGGCGTCGAGTTGGTCAAAATGGCCTCCATCATTGATGTGAGTGATGTTGAAGAGCCGCATAATTTTTTCTCCGTCCCCGGTGACGTCGAGTGTCTCCTTATGTCCAAATAGACGGGAGTTATATATGTCCAAATAGACGGGAGTTATATGCCCCTCACCACATCTGCCTAAAACCTAACCTTCGTTTTTTTATAAAATTAAACCCTTGTTAATATAGCCCTCTTGATTTGAACCCTGGCAATTTTAGCCCTCTATTTTATTTTTTAATAATGATATATATCTGGTCTCGTCCAGTAGCCGTCTTTAGTGGTCAGCGGTTGGGTGGAGAGTGCATAACCATTTCCGATTCCTTCGGGGATCGGATCTTGGATCGATTTCCCCTAACACGCCAGGTCCTCCAACTCTGAGCTTCAGATGGTGATGGATGGGGCTTTGTTTATATATGGTTATTAAATTTTAAAATTAAAAACAAATGTGTTGATAGTGAAAAAACGATTTATGAAGCACCATACAGTGTTGATAGGTATTTAAAAATAAATGTATTGAGGTTGAAAAAACGATTTATGAAGCACCATACAGTGTTGAAAGGTATTAGCAGTGGGAGGGGCACCCCGCCCTCTACCATACGGAGTTGGAGAGGGAACAGAGACAGTTGTCATCCCAATTCGCCTGATGAGAACCTTTGGAAAGTTCGAAACGCGTCGCGAGAGTGTGCCTGGATGACACGGGACCGTAAAAATGAGTACAGCTGCCATCATTTGAAAGGTGGGTGATGTAGCAGAGCCTTGGAAAATTTTCTCTTCATGCCCAAATAGGCGTCGAGTTGGTCAAAATGGCCTCCATCATTGATGTGAGTGATGTTGAAGAGCCGCATAATTTTTTCTCCGTCCCCGGTGACGTCGAGTGTCTCCTTATGTCCAAATAGACGGGAGTTATATATGTCCAAATAGACGGGAGTTATATGCCCCTCACCACATCTGCCTAAAACCTAACCTTCGTTTTTTTATAAAATTAAACCCTTGTTAATATAGCCCTCTTGATTTGAACCCTGGCAATTTTAGCCCTCTATTTTATTTTTTAATAATGATATATATCTGGTCTCGTCCAGTAGCCGTCTTTAGTGGTCAGCGGTTGGGTGGAGAGTGCATAACCATTTCCGATTCCTTCGGGGATCGGATCTTGGATCGATTTCCCCTAACACGCCAGGTCCTCCAACTCTGAGCTTCAGATGGTGATGGATGGGGCTTTGTTTATATATGGTTATTAAATTTTAAAATTAAAAACAAATGTGTTGATAGTGAAAAAACGATTTATGAAGCACCATACAGTGTTGATAGGTATTTAAAAATAAATGTATTGAGGTTGAAAAAACGATTTATGAAGCACCATACAGTGTTGAAAGGTATTAGCAGTGGGAGGGGCACCCCGCCCTCTACCATACGGAGTTGGAGAGGGAACAGAGACAGTTGTCATCCCAATTCGCCTGATGAGAACCTTTGGAAAGTTCGAAACGCGTCGCGAGAGTGTGCCTGGATGACACGGGACCGTAAAAATGAGTACAGCTGCCATCATTTGAAAGGTGGGTGATGTAGCAGAGCCTTGGAAAATTTTCTCTTCATGCCCAAATAGGCGTCGAGTTGGTCAAAATGGCCTCCATCATTGATGTGAGTGATGTTGAAGAGCCGCATAATTTTTTCTCCGTCCCCGGTGACGTCGAGTGTCTCCTTATGTCCAAATAGACGGGAGTTATATATGTCCAAATAGACGGGAGTTATATGCCCCTCACCACATCTGCCTAAAACCTAACCTTCGTTTTTTTATAAAATTAAACCCTTGTTAATATAGCCCTCTTGATTTGAACCCTGGCAATTTTAGCCCTCTATTTTATTTTTTAATAATGATATATATCTGGTCTCGTCCAGTAGCCGTCTTTAGTGGTCAGCGGTTGGGTGGAGAGTGCATAACCATTTCCGATTCCTTCGGGGATCGGATCTTGGATCGATTTCCCCTAACACGCCAGGTCCTCCAACTCTGAGCTTCAGATGGTGATGGATGGGGCTTTGTTTATATATGGTTATTAAATTTTAAAATTAAAAACAAATGTGTTGATAGTGAAAAAACGATTTATGAAGCACCATACAGTGTTGATAGGTATTTAAAAATAAATGTATTGAGGTTGAAAAAACGATTTATGAAGCACCATACAGTGTTGAAAGGTATTAGCAGTGGGAGGGGCACCCCGCCCTCTACCATACGGAGTTGGAGAGGGAACAGAGACAGTTGTCATCCCAATTCGCCTGATGAGAACCTTTGGAAAGTTCGAAACGCGTCGCGAGAGTGTGCCTGGATGACACGGGACCGTAAAAATGAGTACAGCTGCCATCATTTGAAAGGTGGGTGATGTAGCAGAGCCTTGGAAAATTTTCTCTTCATGCCCAAATAGGCGTCGAGTTGGTCAAAATGGCCTCCATCATTGATGTGAGTGATGTTGAAGAGCCGCATAATTTTTTCTCCGTCCCCGGTGACGTCGAGTGTCTCCTTATGTCCAAATAGACGGGAGTTATATATGTCCAAATAGACGGGAGTTATATGCCCCTCACCACATCTGCCTAAAACCTAACCTTCGTTTTTTTATAAAATTAAACCCTTGTTAATATAGCCCTCTTGATTTGAACCCTGGCAATTTTAGCCCTCTATTTTATTTTTTAATAATGATATATATCTGGTCTCGTCCAGTAGCCGTCTTTAGTGGTCAGCGGTTGGGTGGAGAGTGCATAACCATTTCCGATTCCTTCGGGGATCGGATCTTGGATCGATTTCCCCTAACACGCCAGGTCCTCCAACTCTGAGCTTCAGATGGTGATGGATGGGGCTTTGTTTATATATGGTTATTAAATTTTAAAATTAAAAACAAATGTGTTGATAGTGAAAAAACGATTTATGAAGCACCATACAGTGTTGATAGGTATTTAAAAATAAATGTATTGAGGTTGAAAAAACGATTTATGAAGCACCATACAGTGTTGAAAGGTATTAGCAGTGGGAGGGGCACCCCGCCCTCTACCATACGGAGTTGGAGAGGGAACAGAGACAGTTGTCATCCCAATTCGCCTGATGAGAACCTTTGGAAAGTTCGAAACGCGTCGCGAGAGTGTGCCTGGATGACACGGGACCGTAAAAATGAGTACAGCTGCCATCATTTGAAAGGTGGGTGATGTAGCAGAGCCTTGGAAAATTTTCTCTTCATGCCCAAATAGGCGTCGAGTTGGTCAAAATGGCCTCCATCATTGATGTGAGTGATGTTGAAGAGCCGCATAATTTTTTCTCCGTCCCCGGTGACGTCGAGTGTCTCCTTATGTCCAAATAGACGGGAGTTATATATGTCCAAATAGACGGGAGTTATATGCCCCTCACCACATCTGCCTAAAACCTAACCTTCGTTTTTTTATAAAATTAAACCCTTGTTAATATAGCCCTCTTGATTTGAACCCTGGCAATTTTAGCCCTCTATTTTATTTTTTAATAATGATATATATCTGGTCTCGTCCAGTAGCCGTCTTTAGTGGTCAGCGGTTGGGTGGAGAGTGCATAACCATTTCCGATTCCTTCGGGGATCGGATCTTGGATCGATTTCCCCTAACACGCCAGGTCCTCCAACTCTGAGCTTCAGATGGTGATGGATGGGGCTTTGTTTATATATGGTTATTAAATTTTAAAATTAAAAACAAATGTGTTGATAGTGAAAAAACGATTTATGAAGCACCATACAGTGTTGATAGGTATTTAAAAATAAATGTATTGAGGTTGAAAAAACGATTTATGAAGCACCATACAGTGTTGAAAGGTATCAGCAGTGGGAGGGGCACCCCGCCCTCTACCATACGGAGTTGGAGAGGGAACAGAGACAGTTGTCATCCCAATTCGCCTGATGAGAACCTTTGGAAAGTTCGAAACGCGTCGCGAGAGTGTGCCTGGATGACACGGGACCGTAAAAATGAGTACAGCTGCCATCATTTGAAAGGTGGGTGATGTAGCAGAGCCTTGGAAAATTTTCTCTTCATGCCCAAATAGGCGTCGAGTTGGTCAAAATGGCCTCCATCATTGATGTGAGTGATGTTGAAGAGCCGCATAATTTTTTCTCCGTCCCCGGTGACGTCGAGTGTCTCCTTATGTCCAAATAGACGGGAGTTATATATGTCCAAATAGACGGGAGTTATATGCCCCTCACCACATCTGCCTAAAACCTAACCTTCGTTTTTTTATAAAATTAAACCCTTGTTAATATAGCCCTCTTGATTTGAACCCTGGCAATTTTAGCCCTCTATTTTATTTTTTAATAATGATATATATCTGGTCTCGTCCAGTAGCCGTCTTTAGTGGTCAGCGGTTGGGTGGAGAGTGCATAACCATTTCCGATTCCTTCGGGGATCGGATCTTGGATCGATTTCCCCTAACACGCCAGGTCCTCCAACTCTGAGCTTCAGATGGTGATGGATGGGGCTTTGTTTATATATGGTTATTAAATTTTAAAATTAAAAACAAATGTGTTGATAGTGAAAAAACGATTTATGAAGCACCATACAGTGTTGATAGGTATTTAAAAATAAATGTATTGAGGTTGAAAAAACGATTTATGAAGCACCATACAGTGTTGAAAGGTATTAGCAGTGGGAGGGGCACCCCGCCCTCTACCATACGGAGTTGGAGAGGGAACAGAGACAGTTGTCATCCCAATTCGCCTGATGAGAACCTTTGGAAAGTTCGAAACGCGTCGCGAGAGTGTGCCTGGATGACACGGGACCGTAAAAATGAGTACAGCTGCCATCATTTGAAAGGTGGGTGATGTAGCAGAGCCTTGGAAAATTTTCTCTTCATGCCCAAATAGGCGTCGAGTTGGTCAAAATGGCCTCCATCATTGATGTGAGTGATGTTGAAGAGCCGCATAATTTTTTCTCCGTCCCCGGTGACGTCGAGTGTCTCCTTATGTCCAAATAGACGGGAGTTATATATGTCCAAATAGACGGGAGTTATATGCCCCTCACCACATCTGCCTAAAACCTAACCTTCGTTTTTTTATAAAATTAAACCCTTGTTAATATAGCCCTCTTGATTTGAACCCTGGCAATTTTAGCCCTCTATTTTATTTTTTAATAATGATATATATCTGGTCTCGTCCAGTAGCCGTCTTTAGTGGTCAGCGGTTGGGTGGAGAGTGCATAACCATTTCCGATTCCTTCGGGGATCGGATCTTGGATCGATTTCCCCTAACACGCCAGGTCCTCCAACTCTGAGCTTCAGATGGTGATGGATGGGGCTTTGTTTATATATGGTTATTAAATTTTAAAATTAAAAACAAATGTGTTGATAGTGAAAAAACGATTTATGAAGCACCATACAGTGTTGATAGGTATTTAAAAATAAATGTATTGAGGTTGAAAAAACGATTTATGAAGCACCATACAGTGTTGAAAGGTATTAGCAGTGGGAGGGGCACCCCGCCCTCTACCATACGGAGTTGGAGAGGGAACAGAGACAGTTGTCATCCCAATTCGCCTGATGAGAACCTTTGGAAAGTTCGAAACGCGTCGCGAGAGTGTGCCTGGATGACACGGGACCGTAAAAATGAGTACAGCTGCCATCATTTGAAAGGTGGGTGATGTAGCAGAGCCTTGGAAAATTTTCTCTTCATGCCCAAATAGGCGTCGAGTTGGTCAAAATGGCCTCCATCATTGATGTGAGTGATGTTGAAGAGCCGCATAATTTTTTCTCCGTCCCCGGTGACGTCGAGTGTCTCCTTATGTCCAAATAGACGGGAGTTATATATGTCCAAATAGACGGGAGTTATATGCCCCTCACCACATCTGCCTAAAACCTAACCTTCGTTTTTTTATAAAATTAAACCCTTGTTAATATAGCCCTCTTGATTTGAACCCTGGCAATTTTAGCCCTCTATTTTATTTTTTAATAATGATATATATCTGGTCTCGTCCAGTAGCCGTCTTTAGTGGTCAGCGGTTGGGTGGAGAGTGCATAACCATTTCCGATTCCTTCGGGGATCGGATCTTGGATCGATTTCCCCTAACACGCCAGGTCCTCCAACTCTGAGCTTCAGATGGTGATGGATGGGGCTTTGTTTATATATGGTTATTAAATTTTAAAATTAAAAACAAATGTGTTGATAGTGAAAAAACGATTTATGAAGCACCATACAGTGTTGATAGGTATTTAAAAATAAATGTATTGAGGTTGAAAAAACGATTTATGAAGCACCATACAGTGTTGAAAGGTATTAGCAGTGGGAGGGGCACCCCGCCCTCTACCATACGGAGTTGGAGAGGGAACAGAGACAGTTGTCATCCCAATTCGCCTGATGAGAACCTTTGGAAAGTTCGAAACGCGTCGCGAGAGTGTGCCTGGATGACACGGGACCGTAAAAATGAGTACAGCTGCCATCATTTGAAAGGTGGGTGATGTAGCAGAGCCTTGGAAAATTTTCTCTTCATGCCCAAATAGGCGTCGAGTTGGTCAAAATGGCCTCCATCATTGATGTGAGTGATGTTGAAGAGCCGCATAATTTTTTCTCCGTCCCCGGTGACGTCGAGTGTCTCCTTATGTCCAAATAGACGGGAGTTATATATGTCCAAATAGACGGGAGTTATATGCCCCTCACCACATCTGCCTAAAACCTAACCTTCGTTTTTTTATAAAATTAAACCCTTGTTAATATAGCCCTCTTGATTTGAACCCTGGCAATTTTAGCCCTCTATTTTATTTTTTAATAATGATATATATCTGGTCTCGTCCAGTAGCCGTCTTTAGTGGTCAGCGGTTGGGTGGAGAGTGCATAACCATTTCCGATTCCTTCGGGGATCGGATCTTGGATCGATTTCCCCTAACACGCCAGGTCCTCCAACTCTGAGCTTCAGATGGTGATGGATGGGGCTTTGTTTATATATGGTTATTAAATTTTAAAATTAAAAACAAATGTGTTGATAGTGAAAAAACGATTTATGAAGCACCATACAGTGTTGATAGGTATTTAAAAATAAATGTATTGAGGTTGAAAAAACGATTTATGAAGCACCATACAGTGTTGAAAGGTATTAGCAGTGGGAGGGGCACCCCGCCCTCTACCATACGGAGTTGGAGAGGGAACAGAGACAGTTGTCATCCCAATTCGCCTGATGAGAACCTTTGGAAAGTTCGAAACGCGTCGCGAGAGTGTGCCTGGATGACACGGGACCGTAAAAATGAGTACAGCTGCCATCATTTGAAAGGTGGGTGATGTAGCAGAGCCTTGGAAAATTTTCTCTTCATGCCCAAATAGGCGTCGAGTTGGTCAAAATGGCCTCCATCATTGATGTGAGTGATGTTGAAGAGCCGCATAATTTTTTCTCCGTCCCCGGTGACGTCGAGTGTCTCCTTATGTCCAAATAGACGGGAGTTATATATGTCCAAATAGACGGGAGTTATATGCCCCTCACCACATCTGCCTAAAACCTAACCTTCGTTTTTTTATAAAATTAAACCCTTGTTAATATAGCCCTCTTGATTTGAACCCTGGCAATTTTAGCCCTCTATTTTATTTTTTAATAATGATATATATCTGGTCTCGTCCAGTAGCCGTCTTTAGTGGTCAGCGGTTGGGTGGAGAGTGCATAACCATTTCCGATTCCTTCGGGGATCGGATCTTGGATCGATTTCCCCTAACACGCCAGGTCCTCCAACTCTGAGCTTCAGATGGTGATGGATGGGGCTTTGTTTATATATGGTTATTAAATTTTAAAATTAAAAACAAATGTGTTGATAGTGAAAAAACGATTTATGAAGCACCATACAGTGTTGATAGGTATTTAAAAATAAATGTATTGAGGTTGAAAAAACGATTTATGAAGCACCATACAGTGTTGAAAGGTATTAGCAGTGGGAGGGGCACCCCGCCCTCTACCATACGGAGTTGGAGAGGGAACAGAGACAGTTGTCATCCCAATTCGCCTGATGAGAACCTTTGGAAAGTTCGAAACGCGTCGCGAGAGTGTGCCTGGATGACACGGGACCGTAAAAATGAGTACAGCTGCCATCATTTGAAAGGTGGGTGATGTAGCAGAGCCTTGGAAAATTTTCTCTTCATGCCCAAATAGGCGTCGAGTTGGTCAAAATGGCCTCCATCATTGATGTGAGTGATGTTGAAGAGCCGCATAATTTTTTCTCCGTCCCCGGTGACGTCGAGTGTCTCCTTATGTCCAAATAGACGGGAGTTATATATGTCCAAATAGACGGGAGTTATATGCCCCTCACCACATCTGCCTAAAACCTAACCTTCGTTTTTTTATAAAATTAAACCCTTGTTAATATAGCCCTCTTGATTTGAACCCTGGCAATTTTAGCCCTCTATTTTATTTTTTAATAATGATATATATCTGGTCTCGTCCAGTAGCCGTCTTTAGTGGTCAGCGGTTGGGTGGAGAGTGCATAACCATTTCCGATTCCTTCGGGGATCGGATCTTGGATCGATTTCCCCTAACACGCCAGGTCCTCCAACTCTGAGCTTCAGATGGTGATGGATGGGGCTTTGTTTATATATGGTTATTAAATTTTAAAATTAAAAACAAATGTGTTGATAGTGAAAAAACGATTTATGAAGCACCATACAGTGTTGATAGGTATTTAAAAATAAATGTATTGAGGTTGAAAAAACGATTTATGAAGCACCATACAGTGTTGAAAGGTATTAGCAGTGGGAGGGGCACCCCGCCCTCTACCATACGGAGTTGGAGAGGGAACAGAGACAGTTGTCATCCCAATTCGCCTGATGAGAACCTTTGGAAAGTTCGAAACGCGTCGCGAGAGTGTGCCTGGATGACACGGGACCGTAAAAATGAGTACAGCTGCCATCATTTGAAAGGTGGGTGATGTAGCAGAGCCTTGGAAAATTTTCTCTTCATGCCCAAATAGGCGTCGAGTTGGTCAAAATGGCCTCCATCATTGATGTGAGTGATGTTGAAGAGCCGCATAATTTTTTCTCCGTCCCCGGTGACGTCGAGTGTCTCCTTATGTCCAAATAGACGGGAGTTATATATGTCCAAATAGACGGGAGTTATATGCCCCTCACCACATCTGCCTAAAACCTAACCTTCGTTTTTTTATAAAATTAAACCCTTGTTAATATAGCCCTCTTGATTTGAACCCTGGCAATTTTAGCCCTCTATTTTATTTTTTAATAATGATATATATCTGGTCTCGTCCAGTAGCCGTCTTTAGTGGTCAGCGGTTGGGTGGAGAGTGCATAACCATTTCCGATTCCTTCGGGGATCGGATCTTGGATCGATTTCCCCTAACACGCCAGGTCCTCCAACTCTGAGCTTCAGATGGTGATGGATGGGGCTTTGTTTATATATGGTTATTAAATTTTAAAATTAAAAACAAATGTGTTGATAGTGAAAAAACGATTTATGAAGCACCATACAGTGTTGATAGGTATTTAAAAATAAATGTATTGAGGTTGAAAAAACGATTTATGAAGCACCATACAGTGTTGAAAGGTATTAGCAGTGGGAGGGGCACCCCGCCCTCTACCATACGGAGTTGGAGAGGGAACAGAGACAGTTGTCATCCCAATTCGCCTGATGAGAACCTTTGGAAAGTTCGAAACGCGTCGCGAGAGTGTGCCTGGATGACACGGGACCGTAAAAATGAGTACAGCTGCCATCATTTGAAAGGTGGGTGATGTAGCAGAGCCTTGGAAAATTTTCTCTTCATGCCCAAATAGGCGTCGAGTTGGTCAAAATGGCCTCCATCATTGATGTGAGTGATGTTGAAGAGCCGCATAATTTTTTCTCCGTCCCCGGTGACGTCGAGTGTCTCCTTATGTCCAAATAGACGGGAGTTATATATGTCCAAATAGACGGGAGTTATATGCCCCTCACCACATCTGCCTAAAACCTAACCTTCGTTTTTTTATAAAATTAAACCCTTGTTAATATAGCCCTCTTGATTTGAACCCTGGCAATTTTAGCCCTCTATTTTATTTTTTAATAATGATATATATCTGGTCTCGTCCAGTAGCCGTCTTTAGTGGTCAGCGGTTGGGTGGAGAGTGCATAACCATTTCCGATTCCTTCGGGGATCGGATCTTGGATCGATTTCCCCTAACACGCCAGGTCCTCCAACTCTGAGCTTCAGATGGTGATGGATGGGGCTTTGTTTATATATGGTTATTCAATTTTAAAATTAAAAACAAATGTGTTGATAGTGAAAAAACGATTTATGAAGCACCATACAGTGTTGATAGGTATTTAAAAATAAATGTATTGAGGTTGAAAAAACGATTTATGAAGCACCATACAGTGTTGAAAGGTATTAGCAGTGGGAGGGGCACCCCGCCCTCTACCATACGGAGTTGGAGAGGGAACAGAGACAGTTGTCATCCCAATTCGCCTGATGAGAACCTTTGGAAAGTTCGAAACGCGTCGCGAGAGTGTGCCTGGATGACACGGGACCGTAAAAATGAGTACAGCTGCCATCATTTGAAAGGTGGGTGATGTAGCAGAGCCTTGGAAAATTTTCTCTTCATGCCCAAATAGGCGTCGAGTTGGTCAAAATGGCCTCCATCATTGATGTGAGTGATGTTGAAGAGCCGCATAATTTTTTCTCCGTCCCCGGTGACGTCGAGTGTCTCCTTATGTCCAAATAGACGGGAGTTATATATGTCCAAATAGACGGGAGTTATATGCCCCTCACCACATCTGCCTAAAACCTAACCTTCGTTTTTTTATAAAATTAAACCCTTGTTAATATAGCCCTCTTGATTTGAACCCTGGCAATTTTAGCCCTCTATTTTATTTTTTAATAATGATATATATCTGGTCTCGTCCAGTAGCCGTCTTTAGTGGTCAGCGGTTGGGTGGAGAGTGCATAACCATTTCCGATTCCTTCGGGGATCGGATCTTGGATCGATTTCCCCTAACCCTAACCCTAACCCTAACCCTAACCCTAACCCTAACCCTAACCCTAACCCTAATCTAAACCTAAACCTAACCAAACCTAAACCTAAACCTAAACCTAAACCTAAACCTAACCCTAACCCTAACCTTAACCTTAACCTTAACCTAACCTTTACCTAACCTAAAACTTTACCTAAAACTTAACCTTAACCCTTAACCTAACCACAACCCTAATCCAAACCTAACCTAAACCTAACCTTAACCTAACCCCAACCCCACCTTCCCTAAACCTACCCGTCCCTAACCCTACCTACCACAACCCTACTGAATGTAAACCCGCCTTCAAATAACCCCAACCCTACACCTAAAACCTACCCGCTACAAACCCAGGAGCTACAAACCCAGGAACTGAATTTAATTAATTTTTTTTTTAAAAACCTCGCCGGAACAACCCAGATTAGATTGATTTAACGAACTAAAATGAATTTGCACCTTCCCTAAATCTACCCGCCCCAAACCAAGGTGAATTCGAACCTTATTTAAACCCACCCGTCTCAAACCAAGGTGAATTCGCACCTTCCCTAAACCTACCCATCCCAAACTAAGATGGATCCGAACCTTCCCTAAAACCTACCCGCCCCAAACCAAGGTGAATTCGCACCTGACCTAAACTTACCCATCCCTAACCCTGCTGGCCACAGCCCTACCCAATTTAAACACGCCTTTAAATAACCCCAATTTCACGCTTAAAACCTACCAGTTACGCCCCGGTTTATTCTAACCCTCGTTGTAACAACTCTGATTTAGACTGATATAGTGAACTAGGGTGAATTCGCACCTTCCCTAAAACCCACCCATCTCAACCCCATAGGCCACAACCCCGGATGGAGGATGTACATCCTCCCCAAAATCTACCCATTTCAACCTGGCTAGCTACAACAAATTCGATCGAATCTCTAAAAAAAAGATTGTTGGAATAACCTGGTCTAAAATAACAACAAATTAAAGGCAGATTTCAAACCCGAACAACCTCTCTACCAGTCCAAAGCCCAAACTAGAAGGCTTTCCTCCCAGACAGGAGCCAGATCCAGGTCTTCCGGTAGAGTCTAATATGCGTCGGCCAGTGCATCTCCTCAGTTTCCCCGCCTTCCTGGGCATAGATTTCAGGGAGAAGGGAACTGTTGTAATTTTACAAAACCTAACCCTAACCCTAACCCTAACTACTGTTGTTGTTATTGTTGTATTCTCTTATTTCTTTTCTCTAGTTTTAGGCCTAATAACATCTGGCAAAGGGACTACCAATGAAAACTAGCCTAGGCTAATTTGGGTACATTTACATTCATGAATGTTGATTAATGTACACTGTCCCTTTAAATAAGTAAGTAAATAAATAAATAAATAAATAAAAGATTGATGATATTATTAGGGGGGAAAAAATGATAACCATGCAGCCGTCTACTACAGTATCACATCAGACAGAGCATTGTAGTGTCACTGAGGAAAAATTACACTCATTCACTACTATAGGAGAAGACACACACACACACACACACACAAACTCATTCACAGCTACAGGAGAAGAATTGGCTAAACTCGTTAAATCATCAAAATCAACGGATAACGGTCAGATAGATATGATTTAAACCATGCCAATGCAATTCCACTAATGCCAGCATAATTTTCGAGTCTATTCAGAAGAATGTTGTGGTCAATAGTATCAAATGCAGCGCTAAGATCCAGTAACACTAATAGAGAGATTTAATTTCATTTGTTATACAGGAAAGGTTAAAAAGTAACATTAAGGTACAATTTAAACGGGCCTGACTCAGTTTAAAAACTGGTTTCCAGCAGGTTCCTGTTCTGTAGAACATAAAACATAAAACAATTTACAACACAAGGTAAAAAAAACACCTATACAAAACATTAGCACAGGCTAAACAAATTCAAACGACTAAAAATGATAATACAAATGGTGCAAACAGAACTAGGACAATAAATAAACTATCAGTGAATACAAGTGTAACTGTTTAGAAGAAACAGTTCCCTTTCGTTCAGTCACTACGACGTAACGTTAGTGACTAACGAATGGGGGTTTCGCTTAGAAGCCTATCAACTTCGAGTTTTGAGAAAACGCCCAATGGCGTGCCAATGCCATGGGGCATGCGGAATTTGCATACGTAGCTCCGCCTCACTGCGTGAGTATATAAGGAAGTACGAGGCAATATCGCATTATGTTTCTGCTTTCGGAGCCAAGAGTACCTACCTCTTCACTCCTACAGCCTTCTGAGACTCTGTCAGCTTCTTCGAGACGAGCAGCTTTCCAGTCGGTGTTGGTGTGACGGCGCGTTCCAGTGATCGCATACTTCCTGCCTGCTGATCTGTGCAGTGGTCTGCATCCAGCTGGTGTGTGTTTCCCTGGGCGCTTCGGCATCGACTGTGAAGTTTCCTCTCATAAAAGAGCTTGCACGTGACGCGTCCTTTTCAGGATGTTTCGTCCGTGCACTTCTGGGTGCGGTAGATCGCTTTTTTCTTTCGACGGGCACGAGCGCTGTGTGACGTGTTTGGGCTTTCAGCACGCTCAGGCAGCGCTCGTGGATGACTCATGTTCTCTCTGCGGGAACCTGGCCATCTCAGTGCTACGATCGAGACTCCGTGAATTCCGTGCTGATGCCGGAACGAGAGTCCCCTCCGTCCCCCCCCAATCTGCGGTCTCCTCTGGAGGCGGCACTTTGGCTGGTGACCAGGGTGATCTGAGGGTGACGGTGTGGAATAAAGCTCCGACGCTAGTTCCTCGGCCCACACCCCCCTCTCAGGCACTTGACCCGGCCCGCGCTCAGGCGTCTACATCGGGGCCGGCTCCTGCTGTCCCGACTGTGGCGTTTGGCGCGGCGGAGGAGGAAGTGATGTCTATCGCCGCATCACAAGGTGGGCTGGAGTCATCTGAGGATGAGGATTCGGCTGTGCTGCCACCTTCGGGTGTCCCAGCATTGCCCGAGTCGGACCCAGAGTTGACAGCCATGCTCTCTCGGGCCGCCGCAGCGCTTGGACTGGAGTGGAACCCTCCGCCTCAGCCCGAGCGTTCGCGGTTGGATGATTGGTTTTTGGGGGCGGCGCGTTCGGACACCCGTCCGGCCGCTCCTCCAATACCTTTCTTCCCCGAGGTGCATGAAGAGGTCGCGCGTTCCTGGAAGGCCCCGTTGTCTTCCCGTGAACGTTTGGCGGCCTCTTCCGCCTTCACCTCTCTCGATGGAGCCGCGGCTCATGGGTACACTGGGGTCCCCCCAGTCGAACGTTCTGTTGCGATGCAACTGTGTCCACAGAGCGCTTCGTCCTGGCGTGGTGACCCAAAGCACCCCTCCAAGGCCTGTAGGTTTTCGTCATCTCTGGTGGCGAAGTCCTATAGAGCTGCGGGGCAGGCCGCCGCTTCTTTGCATACCATGGCAACTCTTCAGGCTTACCAAGCCAAGTTGCTGTGTGATATGCACGAGAGAGGGGCTGATCCAGGGCTCAGCAATGAGTTGCGTGCCGCCACCGACCTCGCTCTCCGGGCGACGAAGGTGACCGCGCGCTCCCTGGGTCAGGTGATGTCCACAAATGTGGTCCAGGAGAGACACTTATGGCTCACCCTGTCTGATATGCGCGACGCCGAGCGAACACGTTTCCTCGACGCCCCCATATCACAGGATGGGCTATTCGGCGGAGCGGTCGAGAGCTTCGCCCAACAGTTCTCGGCCGCTCAGAAGCAGACTGAGGCTATAAAATACATCCTGCCCCGGCGGTCAGCTGCTGCCTCCACCCCACCGCCCGCGCAGGTGCCTCAGCCTGCTCGCCGCCGAGGACGTCCTCCCGCGGCTTCCTCCGCCTCTGCGCCACCCAAGCAGCAGCCTCCACCCGGGCCGCGCAGAGGCAGCCGCAGGAAGGCGTCCCAGTCCGCTCCAGCCCCGCAGCCCGCGAAGAAACGCCAGGCTAAGCGGCGCTCCTGATGCGGACGGCTCAGGGATGGGCAGTTCTTTCCAGGAGACGGCGGCAGGGCCGCTCCTTCCCCCGGTGGAGGGCCGGGGGAGAATCTTTTGTTCAGCTGCTGGCCCCCGGGTCAGCAGCACCCTAATGTGGTTAAAGAAAGAACTGACAAACCCATCCCTGAGCCCCCAGAGATCGGTGACGGCAGTGCGCGCCACCTTCGGGTCACGCCACTCTCGTCCCTCTCTGTCGCCAGCCCCCTGGCAGAGCAGACCCCCGTGGAACGCGAGTCCTTCCCTGGTCTCCTCTGTCAGGGCGCAGCCGTTAACCGTGCTCCGACCCGGGGACGCCCAACAGCCTCCCCTGTCCGCGCCGGTAACGCTGCCTCGCTGCCCCACCCGGGGTACGCCTACTGTCCGTATGACCCCGTTGGTGCAGTCTCTGGAAGCCTGGCTTCAGCTTCCGGGGCTGTCCCGCTGGGTTGCCCGGACCGTCAGGCTCGGCTACGCGATTCAGTTCGCGCAGGCTCCTCCCCGTTACAGGGGAGTCCGCTATACCGTGACCGGGGCCCATGCCCCCGTCATGCGTGCGGAGATTGCCACTCTACTGGCGAAGGGTGCGATCGAGCCTGTCCCTCCAGCCGAAATGAGGTCGGGGTTCTACAGCCCCTACTTCATTGTACCCAAGAAAACCGGTGGGTTACGGCCAATCCTGGACCTTCGCATCTTGAACCGATCCCTTCACCGGCTTCCGTTCAAGATGTTGACTGCGAAACGCCTTTTCGAATGCGTTCGTCCGGACGATTGGTTTGCAGCGATCGACCTGAAGGACGCCTACTTCCATGTCTCCATCCTTCCTCGACACAGACCGTTCCTACGGTTTGCTTTCGAGGGGCGGGCATACCAGTACGCAGTTCTCCCATTCGGGTTATCTCTGTCCCCTCGCGTCTTCACGAAGATCGCCGAGGCAGCCCTTGCGCCCCTTTGGCAGCACGGGGTCCGCATCCTGAACTACCTCGACGACTGGCTCATACTAGGCCACTCTCGAGAGCAGGTTTGCGGACACAGAGATCTGGTTCTCCACCACTTAACCCGTCTGGGCCTTCGGGTCAACTGGGAGAAGAGCAAACTCTGCCCAGTGCAGAGGATCTCTTTTCTCGGTATGGAGATCGACTCGGTCGCCATGTACGCGCAGCTTTCGAGCGAGCGCGCGCAGTCTCTGCTGACTTGCCTCCGACAAATCGAGAGCAAGAATGCGGTTCCACTGAAACTTTTTCAGAGGCTCCTGGGGCATATGGCATCTGCAGCCGCGGTAACGCCGCTCGGATTGCTTCATATGAGACCGCTTCAGCACTGGCTTCGCGATCGAGTCCCGAGATGGGCATGGCAGTCTGGCACGCTCCGGATCCAAGTGACTCGGGCCTGCTTACAGACACTCACCCCGTGGTCGAACCTCAGCTTTCTACGGGCCGGTGTGCCCTTAGAACGAGTTTCCAGGCATGTTGTCGTATCGACGGATGCCTCTGCCACGGGCTGGGGTGCCATGTGCAATGGACAAGCAGCCGCGGGCTCCTGGACAGGACCCCAGCGCCTCCTGCATGTCAATTGCCTCGAGTTGCTGGCAGTACGGTTCGCCCTGCACCGCTTCCGAGCGTTGCTGAAGGGTCAACATGTGCTTGTCCGGACAGACAACACGGCCGTAGTAGCGTACATCAACCACCAGGGCGGTCTACGCTCCCGCCGCATGTCTCAACTCGCCCGCCATCTCGTCTTATGGAGTCAGAAGCGCCTGAGGTCCCTTCGTGCTGTCCATATTCCGGGAGTCCTGAACCACGCAGCCGACGAGCTCTCGCGGTTTCAGCCTCTCCCGGGAGAGTGGAGACTCCATCCCCGGACGGTTCAGCTGATTTGGGAACAGTTCGGCGACGCACAGGTAGACCTGTTTGCCTCCCACGACTCTTCCCACTGCAGCCTGTATTATTCCCTGACCGAGGGCACGCTCGGCACGGATGCACTGGCGCACAGCTGGCCGCGGGGCCTACGCAAATATGCGTTTCCCCCAGTGAGCCTACTCGCACAGCTTCTGTGCAAGATCAGGGAGGACAAGGAGCAGGTCCTTTTGGTCGCCCCGTACTGGCACGGCCGGACCTGGTTCCCCGAACTCATTCTCCTTGCGACAGCCCCTCCCTGGCCTATTCCTCTGAGACCGGACCTCCTCACTCAGAGACGGGGCACCCATTGGCACCCGCGTCCCGACCTTTGGAACCTCCACGTGTGGCTCCTAGACGGGACCCGGCAGGTTTGAGTGGCCTACCACCTACGGTGGTCGCCACCATCACTTCCGCTAGGGCAGAGTCCACTCGGCATGCCTATGCGTTGAAGTGGAACCTCTTCGTCACCTGGTGCTCTTCCCGCCAAGAAGACCCCTGGAAATGTCCGATCGGGTCCGTGCTTGAGTTTCTCCAAGAGGGGCTGGAGCGAAGGCTGTCTCCCTCCACCCTCAAGGTATATGTGGCCGCAATATCTGCCCACCACGATCTCTTGGAGAACAAAAAGGTAAGTCAGCACGACCTGGTCATCAGGTTCCTGAGGGGAGCTAGGAGACTGAATCCTCCTCGCTCTCCTCTCGTACCCTCTTGGGACCTCGCAGTAGTGTTAACTGCTCTGCAGAGACCTCCCTTTGAGCCTTTGCGGTCGGTCGATATTAAGTTTCTGTCTATGAAGACGGCTCTGCTGACCGCATTGGCCTCAGTCAAGAGGGTCGGGGACCTGCAGGCATTTTCGGTTGACGAAGCGTGCCTGGAGTTCGGGCCGGCTAACTCTCACGTGATCCTGAGACCCCGGCCTGGATATGTGCCCAAGGTTCCCACCACTCCGTTCAAGGACCAGGTGGTGAACCTGCAAGCGCTGCCTTTGGAGGAGGCAGACCCAGCCTTGGCATTGCTCTGTCCAGTACGCGCTCTCCGCGCCTACGTAGACATGACGCAGTGTTTCAGGACCTCAGACCAGCTCTTTGTCCGTTATGGTGGAGAGCGGAAGGGAAGTGCTCTCTCAAAGCAAAGGCTGTCTCACTGGATAGTGGACACCATTGCTTTGGCTTACCAGCAGCAAGGCCGACCATGTCCCCTTGGTGTGAGGGCACACTCCACCCGGAGTGTGGCTTCCTCTTGGGCTCTAGCGCATGGCGCCTCGCTAGCAGACATCTGCAGAGCTGCAGGCTGGGCGACACCCAACACATTCGCCAGATTCTATAATCTCCGAGTGGAGCCAGTGTCTGACTATGTACTCGCTCCCCCGAGGGGCCGGTAAGGACCAGGTTCAGGTGTCTTCGCTTGCTCGCCACTCCACTCCACGGACTGGATACGTGCGATATTTCCTCAGGTGAGTTCCCCGAGAGCCCTGAGCTCCTCCAGCACTGTCGACGCCGACATCAGTTCAGTCTGCCCTCTCGAGCCCAGACCCTCATGTCCGGCCAGGTGCCCCATGTGCATGGTTCCCTCTGGCGACCCCCACATGTGTATTTCACCGTAAGTCTCCGCAGTGAGCGGGTTTCTTCCCTTGGCGTGTCCCCGCCACCCCTAGGGTTAAAAATCCACCTTCGGCTGGTACCCTAGAGATCTTCCATATGCAGCCCTCTCCGGGTCATATGTGTCTCTTAAGTCCTCCCCACGGGTAGGTATCTTGGCATTCCCTCACTGGGATATGCTTCCCAGTGTACCTTGGTAATCCTGTGTTAAGTGGGAGTCCTTCGTCCGTACTAGTCTTACGACAGGGAACTCACACTTACGCAGGGCGCTGGAAGACGGCTGAGTGGCGGGATTATATTGGGACCCCCATTCGTTAGTCACTAACGTTACGTCGTAGTGACTGAACGAAAGGGAACGTCTCGGTTACGGATGTAACCCTCGTTCCCTGAGGAGGGAACGGAGACGTAACGTCCCCTTGCCACATCAGCTGTGTTGCCTGGAACGCAGGAGTTCAGTCTTGGCTCCTCAAGCAGGTAACATAATGCGATATTGCCTCGTACTTCCTTATATACTCACGCAGTGAGGCGGAGCTACGTATGCAAATTCCGCATGCCCCATGGCATTGGCACGCCATTGGGCGTTTTCTCAAAACTCGAAGTTGATAGGCTTCTAAGCGAAACCCCCATTCGTTAGTCACTAACGTTACGTCTCCGTTCCCTCCTCAGGGAACGAGGGTTACATCCGTAACCGAGACGTTTGTATGCCTTTTTAAAACATGTGATGGATGGTATTTTTCTTATGTGATGTGGAATATCATTACAAATTTTGGTGTATGTATAAAAAAAGATTTCTGACCATAGTTGTGTTTGTATGAAGGGACTGGTCTAAGGGCCTGTGAAACTGACCTAGTGAGGCGTACTGGTTTCATATTGGATGATGGATGAAGTGTAGCAAGTGTAGGTGAAGTGCCATTTTGAATTTGAAAATAAAATGTAATAGCATGACTATTTATATAGTACTGGAAAGTCAGAGTGTTTGAGCGTGTAAGTGCAATGCAATGATGGGACCATTTTGGAAGATTACTGTGGATCTTGAGAGCTCGATTGTATAATTGTGCTATTGGTTCAGTAATTTCCTTAGTGGTAAGAGACCAGATTGGAAGACAATAAAGACATTGTTGAAAACATAATTGCATGTAAATAAGTTTCCGAAACAGAAAAAGAAAGATATGATCTAATCTTATTGTACACATAAAATTTCTGATTCAGTTTTTTTGTTAAATTAGAAAAGTGATCCCGCTATGTAAGGTGTGTATCAAGTAATACACCAAGATATTTATAAGTCTTTGTAGTGGCAAGATCTTGATTTGCAAAAGTGATAGAATCAACATAAGAGACTTTTTCTAGGTGAATGAAAGTACATACATTCCATTTTTTTACATTGATGGTCAGGTGGATCTTTTTCAACCAGTCATGTAAGCACTGAAGATCAAATGTTAATTTAGAATTTATGACGTCAGGATTTGAGTCAGAGGAAAAAATCACAGTATCATCAGCATACAGTAATCATTCTGAATATGTAGACACTTGAGGGAGATCATTAATGTATAAAAGAAAAAGTAAAGGTCCAAGAATACTGCCTTGAGGAACGCACATATCACAGACTAAAGATTGAGATGTTACATGGTTAATTTTAACAGCTTGTGACCTGTTTGTCAGAAAAGAAGAAAGCATTTCTATCACAGATGAAGACAAATTAAATCTGATGGTTCACTCTGTCGAAGGCTTTACGAAAATCATATATTTCGGGAGGACCGACGATCGCAAACAGGAGCAGGGATTTCGACAGCATGCAGGCCCATCATGAAAGCAAGAAACGCACAGAAGAAACCAACCGAGATGTAGGCGATGATTCAGACTTTGGTAGAGTTTGGTAGTTGTAGATCATCGAAGTGGATCATGAGTCATTGCAGAATGTCTCAATGCCCATGAGGGCAAAGGGGCATTTATATAAAGTCAAATTCTGAGGCATCGTGAGTGTTTTTTTACATTTTTGCACACTCCACTCCAGAGCAAAGCAGATACTTCAGAAACCTTCCATGTAATCAGTCAGTAGCAGGGCCCATTTGACGGTGCTTGACACCCAAGATAAGATTATGGTTGGGGATGGGCATGTTGATCCCTGTAAGTCAGAAAAACATTTAAAGGGGTCATGAACTAGCTTTTTATACTGTTGTCTGAGGTCAACTTATGATGTTTGCGTGTTTTTTACATTCAAAAACATCATAATGAATAAGTAATAGGCTATTTTCTAGCCTGATTTTGAGCCTAGCTCTTGAAGCGCTCAGTTTTTATGGCTGTGTCGCATTGAAGACTTGGAAGTTAAGGCCCACTGCTATGATTGAATAACAGTTTTTGCATATTATAATGAGCTTCGGCTCCCTTACACATGAGGAATTGTTTTGAAAACTTCCAATGTGGAGAAACGGCAACCGGAATGATTCGCCCACAGGGATTGCAAAATGTCTTTATCAAACAAATACAATTATTTATCTCTCATCCACCCGCAATTAATTGGAATGTTATTTTTCATTACCTGGCTGGCCCAATCAGTGGATATAACCACAAACCGTGCATAACACGCACGCACACACGCACACGCACACACGCACACGCACACATGAACTGCGAATGATTTTTACGTCAAAAATGGTCATAATTTATAAATAAAAGGCATTTTTCCTGCCCTGATTTCAGCCCTCTGCTCTGAACGCTCTGTTTTAAGGGGCGTGTCTGCTGGGATACTTCTGTGTAAACGCCCACTGCTGTGATTGGCTAACGTCTTTCCATTTTAAATAGTATTACTCTCTCTTTTAGTGCGTTTTTACTATTACAGCTCTCATGGTGCCAAAGGCGCCATCTAGCTTGTCGGGAGCAGCTGGGGTTAGGTGTCTTGCTCATGGACACCTCGACACTTGGTCAGGTGGAACCCGGGAGAATTTACAGGTGAATATGTACTATGAATATAATATACAGATGGCTAGTACTTTAAACAGAATTTTTACAGTTAGAGTTATACAATAATATGTTCGGCAAGATGAGGAATATAGCAGTGGATTAAGGTAGTGCAATAAATTATGGACAGAGCTATCCGAAAAAAAGTGTAAAAGTGCAGTGGAAAGTGGTTGCATATTACAGTTAGAAGTACGGTGCAAAATGCAAATGTAAACATTGGTACTATAAATACAGTCGGCAGTGCAAATGAGCATAATCCAGTTAAGATATGGTAGTGCAGAATGCATAAGTAAACAGTTGTTACTGTAATAAAGAGTCGGTAGTGCAAATAACAAAGTGAAGGCAGATGTGAGGTAGGAGAGTTAGCAGTTTATGAGGGAAGTGGATCAACGGGGGTTTGAGTTCAGTAAAGAGACAGCTCTGGGGAAAAAACTGTTCTTTAGTCTGCTGGTCCTGGTCCGGTGGATTCTGAAACGCCTGCCGGAGGGCAGGAGAGAAAACAGTCTGTGGGCTGGGTGAGAGGAGTCCTTGAGGATGCTGCGAGCTCGATGCAGACAGCGTTTCCTCTGGATGTGCTCGATGGCAGGTAGTGGAGTCCCTGTGATGCGCTGGGCAGTTTTCACCACCCGCTGCAAGGCAAGGCAAGGCAAGTTTATTTGTATAGCACATTTCATACACAGTGGCAATTCAAAGTGCTTTACACAGAAATGAAATAAAAATATTACAGTTATAATAGGAATTAAAAGAAATAAAAAATAAAGAAAACATTGAAAGATAAAAATAAAGAGTATAATTAAAAATAAAAATAAAAACAGGGTTAAATTTAAGCATATAAATTAAAATGCAAGCAGTTCGGACAAAGCACGTACAGTGGCACAGTGCTCATTCAGTAAATGCACAGCTGAACAAATGTGTTTTGAGTCTGGATTTGAAAGTGGCTACTGTTGGAGCACATCTGATCTGGTCAGGAAGCTGGTTCCAGCTACGGCTGGCATAATAGCTAAAAGCAGACTCTCCTGGCTTTGAGTGAACCCTTGGTATTTCTAATTGACTTGATCCTGATGATCTGAGTGATCTGTTGGGTTTGTATTTAATCAGCATATCTGCAATGTATTGAGGTCCTAGGTCATTGAGTGATTTATATACAAGTAATAGCACTTTAAAATCGATCCTAAATGTAACTGGAAGCCAGTGTAAAGATCTGAGGACTGGTGTGATATGGTCATATTTTCTGGTTCTGCTCAGGATCCTGGCAGCAGCGTTCTGTATGAGCTGCAGCTGTCTAATGGTCTTTTTGGGAAGGCCGGTGAGGAGACCATTACAATAGTCCACCCTACTGGTAATAAAAGCATGAACGAGTTTCTCTAAGTCTTGCCTGGAAACAAAGCATCTAATTCTTGATATGTTTTTGAGATGATAGTAAGCGGATTTAGTTATTGCTTTGACATGACTATTGAAACTCAGGTCTGACTCCAAAATCACACCAAGAATCCTGACTTGATTTTTTTATTTCAGGCCTTTAGCCTCAAGATATGCATTCACCTTGAGAATTTCATCTTTGTTTCCAAATGTAGTAATTTCAGTTTTGTCTTTGTTTAACTGAAGAAAGTTTTGGCACATCCAACTGTTAACTTCATCAATGCATTTACATGGAGAGTCAATGGGGCTGTAGTCATTAGGTGATAGGGCTAAGTAGATCTGGGTGTCGTCAGCATAGCTGTGGTAAGCCATTTTGTTATTTTTCATTATTTGGCTGAGTGGCAGCATATACAGATTGAAAAGGAGTGGTGCAAGAATTGACCCTTGTGGGACTCCGCATGTCATGGATGTCCACTCAGACTTATGGTCACCTATACTCACATAATAACCTCTCCCTTCTAAGTATGACCTGAACCATTTGAGGACCATTCCAGAAAGCCCAACCCAATTTTCTAGCCTGTCAAGAAGTATTTTGTGGTCAACAGTGTCGAATGCAGCACTGAGGCTGCAGTGCCTTGCGCTCCACAACAGAGCAGCTCCCATACCATACTGCGACACAGTTGGTCAGGATGCTTTCTATTGCGCAGCGATAGAAGTTCACCAGGATAGCCGAGGAGAGCTGATTCTTCCTCAGTGTCCTCAGGAAGAAGAGGCGCTGGTGAGCCTCCTTGACCAGGCTGGAGGTGTTGGTCGTCCACGACATGTCCGCCGAGATGTGGATCCCCAGGAACTTGAAACTGGAGACACGCTCAACAGCCATTCCATTGATGTGGATGGTGTCGTGTGTGCCTCTTGACTCCTTCCTGAAGTCCACGATGAGCTCCTTCGTTTTGGTGGTGTTGAGGAGCAGGTTATTATCAGCGCACCATGTGGCCAGGTGCTGGATCTCCTCCCTGTAGGCAGTCTCATCGTTGTTGCTGATGAGCCCAATCAACGTAGTGTCGTCCGCAAACTTGACGATGGAATTAGATCCATACACAGGCTTGCAGTCGGCGGTGAAGAGGGAGTAGAGAAACGGGCTTAGCACACAGCCCTGTGGTACACCAGTGTTGAGTGTGATGGATGTGGAGCAGGTGAATCCTGAACGAACATTCTGGGGTCTGTCAGTTAGGAAGTCCAAAATACAGTTACACATTGAAGTGTTGATGCCCAGGTCTCCAAGTTTGGCTATTAACTTGGTTGGGATGACAGTGTTGAATGCTGAGCTGAAGTCAACAAACAGCATGGGTGCATAAGTGTTCTTATTGTCCAGGTGAGTGAGCACAGAGTGCAGTGCCATGGAAACTGCATCCTCTGTGCTCCTATTGCTGCGGTAGGCAAACTGGTGTGAGTCCAATGTGGATGGTAGAGAGTCTTTTAGGTGTTCTAGGACCAGCCGCTCAAAGCACTTCATAACGATGGGTGTGAGTGCTACAGGGTGGTAGTCATTAGGGCACCTCGGGCTAGAGTGTTTCGGCACTGGCACAATGGAAGTGCGTTTGAAGCATGTTGGTACAGCTGCTTGGGCAAGAGACAGGTTGAAAATGTCCGTAAAAACCCCAGCGAGCTGCTCCGCACATGCCCTGAGAACACGACCAGGGATGTTGTCTGGTCCAGCAGCCTTGTGTGCGCTGATCCGGCTCAGTGCCTTGCAGACATCTGTGGTGGAGAGTGTGATTGGTGGGTGGTCAGCTGAGGGTTTGAGCTTGGTGGCAGTTTCTCTGTTGTCTCTTTCAAAACGAGCATAAAAGTAATTTAGCTCGTTCAGGAAGTTGACATCAGTGGCTGCGGGGGTGGAGTGGGGGGGTTTGTAGTCACTGATGGCCTGGATGCCCTGCCACATGCGTCGAGGGTCAGAGTTGGAAAAGTGACCCTCTATCTTTAGCTTGTAGCAGTTCTTGGCCTTTTTGATGCCCCTCTTCAGGTTTGCTCTGGATGTACTGTAGGCTTGTGCATCTCCAATATATATATATATATATATTGCCTTTTTTATTGTATTCTTCCAGTGTTGTTTACAAGTTTTGGTTTTACTACTGTTGTTGTTATTGTTGTATTCTCTTATTTCTTTTCTCTAGTTTTAGGCCTAATAACATCTGGCATAGGGACTACCAATGAAAACTAGCCTAGGCTAATTTGGGTACATTTACATTCATGAATGTTGATTAATGTACACTGTCCCTTTAAATAAGTAAGTAAATAAATAAATAAATAAATAAATAAAAGATTGATGATATTATTAGGGGGGAAAAAATGATAACCATGCAGCCGTCTACTACAGTATCACATCAGACAGAGCATTGTAGTGTCACTGAGGAAAAATTACACTCATTCACTACTATAGGAGAAGACACACACACACACACACACACACACACACACACACACACACAAACTCATTCACAGCTACAGGAGAAGAATTGGCTAAACTCGTTAAATCATCAAAATCAACGGATAACGGTCAGATAGATATGATTTAAACCATGCCAATGCAATTCCACTAATGCCAGCATAATTTTCGAGTCTATTCAGAAGAATGTTGTGGTCAATAGTATCAAATGCAGCGCTAAGATCCAGTAACACTAATAGAGAGATTTAATTTCATTTGTTATACAGGAAAGGTTAAAAAGTAACATTAAGGTACAATTTAAACGGGCCTGACTCAGTTTAAAAACTGGTTTCCAGCAGGTTCCTGTTCTGTAGAACATAAAACATAAAACAATTTACAACACAAGGTAAAAAAACACCTATACAAAACATTAGCACAGGCTAAACAAATTCAAACGACTAAAAATGATAATACAAATGGTGCAAACAGAATTAGGACAATAAATAAACTATCAGTGAATACAAGTGTAACTGTTTAGAAGAAACAGTTTGTATGCCTTTTTAAAACATGTGATGGATGGTATTTTTCTTATGTGATGTGGAATATCATTACAAATTTTGGTGTATGTATAAAAAAAGATTTCTGACCATAGTTGTGTTTGTATGAAGGGACTGGTCTAAGGGCCTGTGAAACTGACCTAGTGAGGCGTACTGGTTTCATATTGGATGATGGATGAAGTGTAGCAAGTGTAGGTGAAGTGCCATTTTGAATTTGAAAATAAAATGTAATAGCATGACTATTTATATAGTACTGGAAAGTCAGAGTGTTTGAGCGTGTAAGTGCAATGCAATGATGGGACCATTTTGGAAGATTACTGTGGATCTTGAGAGCTCGATTGTATAATTGTGCTATTGGTTCAGTAATTTCCTTAGTGGTAAGAGACCAGATTGGAAGACAATAAAGACATTGTTGAAAACATAATTGCATGTAAATAAGTTTCCGAAACAGAAAAAGAAAGATATGATCTAATCTTATTGTACACATAAAATTTCTGATTCAGTTTTTTTGTTAAATTAGAAAAGTGATCCCGCTATGTAAGGTGTGTATCAAGTAATACACCAAGATATTTATAAGTCTTTGTAGTGGCAAGATCTTGATTTGCAAAAGTGATAGAATCAACATAAGAGACTTTTTCTAGGTGAATGAAAGTACATACATTCCATTTTTTTACATTGATGGTCAGGTGGATCTTTTTCAACCAGTCATGTAAGCACTGAAGATCAAATGTTAATTTAGAATTTATGACGTCAGGATTTGAGTCAGAGGAAAAAATCACAGTATCATCAGCATACAGTAATCATTCTGAATATGTAGACACTTGAGGGAGATCATTAATGTATAAAAGAAAAAGTAAAGGTCCAAGAATACTGCCTTGAGGAACGCACATATCACAGACTAAAGATTGAGATGTTACATGGTTAATTTTAACAGCTTGTGACCTGTTTGTCAGAAAAGAAGAAAGCATTTCTATCACAGATGAAGACAAATTAAATCTGATGGTTCACTCTGTCGAAGGCTTTACGAAAATCATATATTTCGGGAGGACCGACGATCGCAAACAGGAGCAGGGATTTCGACAGCATGCAGGCCCATCATGAAAGCAAGAAACGCACAGAAGAAACCAACCGAGATGTAGGCGATGATTCAGACTTTGGTAGAGTTTGGTAGTTGTAGATCATCGAAGTGGATCATGAGTCATTGCAGAATGTCTCAATGCCCATGAGGGCAAAGGGGCATTTATATAAAGTCAAATTCTGAGGCATCGTGAGTGTTTTTTTTACATTTTTGCACACTCCACTCCAGAGCAAAGCAGATACTTCAGAAACCTTCCATGTAATCAGTCAGTAGCAGGGCCCATTTGACGGTGCTTGACACCCAAGATAAGATTATGGTTGGGGATGGGCATGTTGATCCCTGTAAGTCAGAAAAACATTTAAAGGGGTCATGAACTAGCTTTTTATACTGTTGTCTGAGGTCAACTTATGATGTTTGCGTGTTTTTTACATTCAAAAACATCATAATGAATAAGTAATAGGCTATTTTCTAGCCTGATTTTGAGCCTAGCTCTTGAAGCGCTCAGTTTTTATGGCTGTGTCGCATTGAAGACTTGGAAGTTAAGGCCCACTGCTATGATTGAATAACAGTTTTTGCATATTATAATGAGCTTCGGCTCCCTTACACATGAGGAATTGTTTTGAAAACTTCCAATGTGGAGAAACGGCAACCGGAATGATTCGCCCACAGGGATTGCAAAATGTCTTTATCAAACAAATACAATTATTTATCTCTCATCCACCCGCAATTAATTGGAATGTTATTTTTCATTACCTGGCTGGCCCAATCAGTGGATATAACCACAAACCGTGCATAACGCGCACGCACACACGCACACGCACACACGCACACGCATACATGAACTGCGAATGATTTTTACGTCAAAAATGGTCATAATTTATAAATAAAAGGCATTTTTCCTGCCCTGATTTCAGCCCTCTGCTCTGAACGCTCTGTTTTAAGGGGCGTGTCTGCTGGGATACTTCTGTGTAAACGCCCACTGCTGTGATTGGCTAACGTCTTTCCATTTTAAATAGTATTACTCTCTCTTTTAGTGCGTTTTTACTATTACAGCTCTCATGGTGCCAAAGGCGCCATCTAGCTTGTCGGGAGCAGCTGGGGTTAGGTGTCTTGCTCATGGACACCTCGACACTTGGTCAGGTGGAACCCGGGATTGAACCACCAACCTTCCGGTTTGAAGACAACCTACATGAACCACTTCATTGCAACTCAGTTTCTGTACACTAAGGAATGCTTTCATCTTCACAAGATGAATTATATCTCATGTTTAACCACTACAGAGACATGAGAGCCAGCGGCAGACGCCAGAAGGACTCGCCAGAAGGACTAGCTGTCAATAAAAGCTTTTCTTTGACTAACAAGGACGTTTTCAGCTCTGAAACTGACAGGATGTTCTTACATATTTTAATCATACACTAGATTTAATTCGATCACATGGAATCAATCCTACTGATATAGACATCATACCGCAAAGTGATGATGTCACTGATCACTACCTTGTAACATGCACACTGCGTACTGCTTATATTTTACATACTGCTCCGCGTTATAGACCAGGTAGAACAAATCTCCCAAACACTATAGATAAATTCACAAATAACCTCGCAGATTTATCTCAGCTGCTCAGTGTACCCAAACACACACATGAACTAGAGGAAATGACTAGCAGTATGAGCACCATTCTCTCTAGTACATTAGAAATGGTTGCACCGATCTGATTAAAAAAGGAGAGAGAAAAAAGTACTACACCGTGGTACAACAATATTACTCACGCTATCAAGAGAGAAACTTGTAATCTAGCGCGCAAATGGAAACAAACACATTTAGAGGTCTTTAGAATCGTGTGGAAAGACAGAACTTCCCATTATAAAAATAATCTAAAAGCAGCCAGCAGCTCAACAAGCTACAGTTAGTCCAAAATGAGCTGCTAGAGTTCCTACTAGATCAAGAAAGTATGATCACAATTCTAACATCTCTACACTGGTTACCTGTTAAGTTTTGTATCAATTATAAAGTATTGCTACTGACCTATAAGGCCCTAAACGGTTTAGCTCCTGTGTATTTAACTGATCTTCTATATTGCCTAATAACCTATCACGATCTGTAAGATCACTAAACTCTGGGCTTCTGGTAATACCTTGGATACCTAAGTCGACTAAAGGAGGAAGAACGTTTTCATATTTGGCACCTAAACTTTGGAATAGCCTTCCTAATACTGTTCGGGGCTCAGACTCACTCCTCCATTTTAAATCTAGATTAAAGACGCATCTCTTTAGCCAAGCATTCACATAATGTATCTAACCTTGTACTCCAGTTAAATCAGTGCACATGATTGTCTTTGCTTAATGCTTTGAACAGCAGCTACGCTAATTATTTTCTGTTCTGTTTTATCTCGGTACGCCCATCCCGAGGTAACTAGAGAGTCCGTCAGCTCCAGTCTGGATGCAGCTTCTCATAAAGACTTCAGATGACCATCACCTGTGAAGAGACGACTCAACTCCTGCGAGGACTTCAGATGACCATCACCTGTGAAGAGACGACTCAACTCCTGTGAGGACTTCAGATGACCATCACCTGTGAAGAGACGACTCAACTCCTGGAGGACTTCAGATGACCATCACCTGTGAAGAGATGACTCAACTCCTGGAGGACTTCAGATGACCATCACCTGTGAAGAGACGACTCAACTCCTGCAGGACTGCAGATGACCATCTCCTGTGAAGAGACGACTCAACTCCTGCAGGACTGCAGATGACCATCACCTGTGAAGAGACGACTCAACTCCTGAGAGGACTTCAGATGATCATCACCTGTGAAGAGACGACTCAACTCCTGAGAGGACTTCAGATGATCATCACCTTTGAAGAGACGACTCAACTCCTGCGAGGACTTCAGATGACCATCACCTGTGAAGAGACGACTCAACTCCTGCGAGGACTTCAGATGACCATCACCTTTGAAGAGACGACTCAACTCCTGGAGGACTTCAGATGACCATCACCTGTGAAGAGACGACTCAACTCCTGGAGGACTTCAGATGACCATCACCTGTGAAGAGACGACTCAACTCCTGCGAGGACTTCAGATGACCATCACCTGTGAAGAGACGACTCAACTCCTGTGAGGACTTCAGATGACCATCACCTGTGAAGAGATGACTCAACTCCTGGAGGACTTCAGATGACCATCACCTGTGAAGAGACGACTCAACTCCTGCAGGACTGCAGATGACCATCACCTGTGAAGAGACGACTCAACTCCTGCAGGACTGCAGATGACCATCACCTGTGAAGAGACGACTCAACTCCTGCGAGGACTTCAGATGACCATCACCTGTGAAGAGACGACTCAACTCCTGAGAGGACTTCAGATGATCATCACCTTTGAAGAGACAACTCAACTCCTGCGAGGACTTCAGATGACCATCACCTGTGAAGAGACGACTCAACTCCTGCGAGGACTTCAGATGACCATCACCTGTGAAGAGACGACTCAACTCCTGGAGGACTTCAGATGACCATCACCTGTGAAGAGACGACTCAACTCCTGCGAGGACTTCAGATGACCATCACCTGTGAAGAGACAACTCAACTCCTGTGAGGACTTCAGATGACCATCACCTTTGAAGAGACGACTCAACTCCTGGAGGACTTCAGATGACCATCACCTGTGAAGAGACGACTCAACTCCTGCGAGGACTTCAGATGACCATCACCTGTGAAGAGACGACTCAACTCCTGAGAGGACTTCAGATGACCATCACCTGTGAAGAGACGACTCAACTCCTGAGAGGACTTCAGATGACCATCACCTGTGAAGAGACGACTCAACTCCTGAGAGGACTTCAGATGACCATCACCTGTGAAGAGACGACTCAACTCCTGCAGGACTGCAGATGACCATCACCTTTGAAGAGACGACTCAACTCCTGCGAGGACTTCAGATGACCATCACCTGTGAAGAGACGACTCAACTCCTGCGAGGACTTCAGATGACCATCACCTTTGAAGAGATGACTCAACTCCTGCGAGGACTTCAGATTACCATCACCTGTGAAGAGACGACTCAACTCCTGCGAGGACTTCAGATGACCATCACCTGTGAAGAGACGACTCAACTCCTGCAGGACTTCAGATGACCATCACCTGTGAAGAGACGACTCAACTCCTGAGAGGACTTCGGATGACCATCACCTGTGAAGAGAAGACTCAACTCCTGAGAGGACTTCAGATGACCATCACCTGTGAAGAGACGACTCAACTCCTGGAGGACTTCAAATGACCATCACCTTTGAAGAGACGACTCAACTCCTGGAGGACTTCGGATGACCATCACCTGTGAAGAGACGACTCAACTCCTGAGAGGACTTCGGATGACCATCAGCTGTGAAGAGACGACTCAACTCCTGGAGGACTTCAGATGACCATCACCTGTGAAGAGACGACTCAACTCCTGGAGGACTTCAGATGACCATCACCTGTGAAGAGAAGACTCAACTCCTGCGAGGACTTCAGATGACCATCACCTGTGAAGAGATGACTCAACTCCTGAGAGGACTTCGGATGACCATCAGCTGTGAAGAGACGACTCAACTCCTGGAGGACTTCAGATGACCATCACCTGTGAAGAGACGACTCAACTCCTGGAGGACTTCAGATGACCATCACCTGTGAAGAGAAGACTCAACTCCTGGAGGACTTCGGATGACCATCACCTGTGAAGAGACGACCCAACTCCTGAGAGGACTTCAGATGACCATCACCTGTGAAGAGACGACTCAACTCCTGAGAGGACTTCGGATGACCATCAGCTGTGAAGAGACGACTCAACTCCTGGAGGACTTCAGATGACCATCACCTGTGAAGAGACGACTCAACTCCTGGAGGACTTCAGATGACCATCACCTGTGAAGAGACGACTCAACTCCTGGAGGACTTCAGATGACCATCACCTGTGAAGAGAAGACTCAACTCCTGGAGGACTTCGGATGACCATCACCTGTGAAGAGACGACTCAACTCCTGGAGGACTTCAGATGACCATCACCTGTGAAGAGACGACTCAACTCCTGCGAGGACTTCAGATGACCATCAGCTGTGAAGAGACGACTCAACTCCTGGAGGACTTCAGATGACCATCACCTGTGAAGAGACGACTCAACTCCTGGAGGACTTCAGATGACCATCACCTGTGAAGAGAAGACTCAACTCCTGGAGGACTTCGGATGACCATCACCTGTGAAGAGACGACTCAACTCCTGGAGGACTTCAGATGACCATCACCTGTGAAGAGACGACTCAACTCCTGCGAGGACTTCAGATGACCATCACCTGTGAAGAGACGACTCAACTCCTGCGAGGACTTAAGATGTCACAGCTCTGCATCAACATGCACCCATGCTCATCTCTATATACCCTTTTCATGAACAACATGTATTCTTATTTCACTTATTTCTGTGCCTTAATTATTATATTGATTAATAATAGATTATTAGCTAATCTGTGTGCTTTGTATATGTGCGTTTCTGAAATGCATAACATGGACAAATCACTTTAAATTGTAATGTAGACGCATGCATTTTCTGTGAAGCTGCTTTGAAACAATATGTATTGTGAAAAGCGCTATACAAATAATGTGAATTGAATTTAATTGAATATTACCATGACCTTATATTATTTATTTTGATATATATATATACCAAAAGCCCGGTGGCAGTATAGAGTGTATAGAATTGGCTTCTTCAAAAATCTCTCAAAAAATCTCACAAAAGTTTTCAAACTTACAGGAATCGGAGGAGAACAACTCTTGGTGTAAGAATTTATTTTCTCAGAGAGCGCACACACACCTTCAGTGCTTCAGATCTTATCAATGAGGGAAAGTGATATAATTTCCTGTATCTTATATAGTTGTGGGAGATAATTCAACCAATTTTAGGGTTAGGGTTAGGTAAAGTGTACGGTAACAGAACTGACGCAAGATTTATGGACACATTTTTATAAGTTATTTTTAAACTAATTCATGCTGTAGAATTAGGAAAATGACTATTTTTGGGCTTTTATAAATAAATTAAATGAAATATTACAAAAAGAAACATAAAATAAAATATTTTGATTACATAATACATGATGGGAAAAATACACTGATAATTCGGACAACAAGAAATCATGATTTCCAGCTGAATAAAACACTTTTTACAGAAAATATTGTATTGCTATGACCTGTAACATCTTGTGATCCATGACAATGAGTAACAAATTATTAAAATAATACAAAATATAACCTTTTAAAAAAAGCAGAAAAAAATGATGACTTTGTACCTGCAATTATAGAATCACCCATATGCAAGCCTGTTCTAGATTTAGCTATATCAGACGTAAAGTGAGGTGAAGTAATTGGCCAACACAATTCTGATATCTTGACTTCGAAGGAATTTAGCCCCACTAATCTTGTGTGTGTTTTTACACATTTATGCCAATCTTCTCCACCCTTAATGATGCAACCTAGTTTCAGAGCCCTATAAAAGGGCATCTTCTGCCTTGTCAAAGAGAAAACGGCTGTTGTGTTGCTGGTGAAGTCTCAGGATTTACAAGACTATACAAGAATAGTGAGTATATCATTTAAAACTTGATGTAGCTAATGTTTTGTCAGCATTGGGGCAATTAACAGGCTTAATGTCATTATGATTGATGTGTGGCAGCAGTAGCTTGAATTAATCCATGCAGCCTTTCGTTAGTAATTCGATCTAATACCAATTAAATATATAACAATGATCTGTACACGAACAAATGTGTCTAAATACACAATCAGTGTGAGAATTAAAAATATTGTGGGGGATATTATTTTCAGGACAACCCATTTCCATACATCAATATCTGTACAATACTAGCGCTCTCAAGTGTCACGCATTGAGCGTGACAGTCACTAATTTCGGTCTTTTGTCACGCACTCCCGCCACACATTGTATTTCTCACGCAAAAACTATTCAGCATATATTTAATATGCCGCATCGCCCAAAATGTATTTGGCCGCGCCACTCACTCTATGGAACCGGGCAGGAATCAAACGCGTCCAGGGTTGCCAGATGCCAGCAGGGTTTTCCAGCCCAAAACTTCGCCAAAAACCGCCCAATTTTTTTTGGCTTGTTTCTCGTTTAAATAGATTGAAATCATTGACAAGCTTTAAAATGACCCATTTATCGACTAGCCTATCCGATTTCAGAAACAACATTCAATGAAATGAATGCAACGGTCCGTGTACTTTTGCGTCCATTTTTCGTTTTTAACCATGGAAACAAAAACAAAAATGGAATGGTTGTTGTATTTTTAACTACCATGTTGAATAACAAAATTTTAATCAAAACGTAGGCTATACACAAATCACACAAAATAAAATAACTTATTTTTGGACTTTTTAAAATTACGTTTTGCATTTTTTTTAAACTAAAAACGAACAGATTCATATAAAAAATGTCAATTTACCCATGTTCGGTAACACTTTATTTTAAGGGTCCAGAATAATGCATTAGTTAAGCATTAATTAAGGGTTAACTTGTTCACAACTAAGCATTAGTTAAGCACGAACACACTAGTAATTAATGATTAACTTTACATTTTAAGGGTCCGTAATTATGCATTAGTTAAACTAGTAATTAATGATTTGCTTGTTCACAATTATGCATTAGTTAAGCATGGACACAATAGTTATTAATGATTAACTTAACATTACAGTAAGGGCATATTAGACATTATTTACAACTTAATAAGCCATATATTATTTTTCTGTAGCTGTGTAATTATATGTCTGTATTTTCTGTTAAGTTAACTGAACAATAAGCTAGTAATTCTGTTTAATTACTGCTGATTTTGCCGTTATAAATTGCTAAAATAGTGTAATAAAGACAATTTGAGCCCCTATTCTGAAGTGAAAGTTTTATTCTCATTAATTATGGCACGTATTGAATGATATTTAAGTTTATTAACCAGAATAAGCCAATAATTAAGCCTAACTACCATTAATACAGTACTAATAAAGGCAATTTGACCCCCTATTCTAAAGTGAAAGTTTAATCCTCATTAATTATGGCACTTATTCAGTGATATTTAAGTTTATTAACCAGAATAAGCAAATAATTAAGCCTAACTACCATTAATACAGTACTAATAAAGGCAATTTGACCCCCTATTCTAAAGTGAAAGTTTAATCCTCATTAATTATGGCACTTATTGAGTTATCACTAAACATTTAGCTGTTTGTGACTTCTATTGCAAACTCGGTTCAAAGGATTACGTTAAACAAAACTTCACTTTAAAACTCTAAAATGAATAACATTTCTGTAATCATTTAACCATTATTTATCATGTAATACTTATTTTGTTTGCCGTGGACACAATGACTAGAAAGTACACCAAAACGCAACATAAATTCACAAAATACACCAATTTAATTTGTTCCCTGTAATCCACATCTTTAGAATCCATATGATGATCTTTATCCAGCGATCTTCATGTTCAACAGCGACCGTAAACAAAGCCCGCGCACGTTATGAATTCAAAAAACTTGCTTTACGGCAGTGATATCAAACGCTCATTGGCTCTCGCCTGCTTCGTCACAGATTGCGATATGCCGTGTTTTAGTGTTTGAATGAGAAACGCGCGCGCCTTCAAATAGTGGAGTGAAGCTTAAATTAAATTACTTAAATTCTCTATATCGCCAGAGAGGACTCCGACTGCAACACATCGTCATTTGGACTACTATTGGTACCGCTTTTGACATAAGTTCACACTTTTGTTATGTTTTTTCTTCATAAGTTCACCCTAACGTTACATACTTTTAAGAAATGTTTATATGTAGGTTTAGAGGTTTGAGTGAGATTAGTGGCTCAACATATAATTGTAATGCTATATTGTTACTAAAATTTTAATTTTCCAAAACATTTCTGCTCATTAAGATGTATTGTCATTTTTTATTCTCTGTTTGTTATGTTCGGGTTTAGGGATATAACATGTATCTATAAAATGGTAAAAGGGGAATTGTACATCTTTTTTCATGATATAAAATATATTTTTCATTTTTTTTTTCTGTAATACATAATACGTTTGTTTCAATGTTAACCTTACCTTAAACCATTTATCCAAATATACAACAAAAGTATGTTTTGTGTCCGTAAAAGCTGCTTATTCTGGTCAATAAACTTAAATATCACTGAATAAGTGCCATAATTAATGAGGATACAACTTTCACTTTAGAAAAGGGGGTCAAATTGCCTTTATTAGTACTGTATTAATGGTAGTTAGGCTTAATTATTTGCTTATTCTGGTTAATAAACTTAAATATCACTGAATAAGTGCCATAATTAATGAGGATTAAACTTTCACTTTAGAAAAGGGGGTCAAATTGCCTTTATTAGTACTGTATTAATGTAGTTAGGCTTAATTATTGGCTTATTCTGGTTAATAAACTTAAATATCATTCAATAAGTGCAATAATTAATGAGAATAAAACTTTCACTTATAATATAAGAATATTATTTAGAATAGGGGCTCAAATTGTCTTTATTACACTATTTCAGCAATTTATAACGGCAAAATTAGCAGTAATTAAACATAATTACTAGCTTATTGTTCAGTTAACTTAACAGAAAATACAGACATACAATTAAATAGCTACAGAAAAATAATATATGGCTTATTAAGTTGTAAATAATGTCTAATATGCCCTTACTGTAATGTTAAGTTAATCATTAATAACTATTGTGTCCATGCTTAACTAATGCATAATTGTGAACAAGCAAATCATTAATTACTAGTTTAACTAATGCATAATTACGGACCCTTAAAATGTAAAGTTAATCATTAATTACTAGTGTGTTCGTGCTTAACTAATGCTTAGTTGTGAACAAGTTAACCCTTAATTAATGCTTAACTAATGCATTATTCTGGACCCTTAAAATAAAGTCTTTTGTAAAATTATTTCCAGGTAAAGCAGCCTAACATGAAAACATTGAAATAATTGAAATGTTAAAGTGGGTTATTTTGTATGTCCATATATGCACTCAAATAGCCACATGAAACATGCATATTCATGAATAACATTACATGAAAATCGCATTGAACATATTATTTATAGAACGTGTCAGTGCGCTCTTTGCAGAAGCAGAACGTTGGCGCATGGCGGGCCATCTCTACACAAAAAAATATTTTCATACGCTAAATATATTAGCAAACTTGAGTTTAACACCTGTGATTTTGAACAATTAGGCCTAATATCATAAAGCTTTAGCCTTTATTCCACGAACCGATATGAGCTGAAGGTAGTGGGAGGGAGCGTCTTTTGTGAGTTTACGCCAGGGCACATCAGCCAGCCCAGAGCTGTAGTGTGTGTGTGTGTGTGTGTGTGTGTGTGTGTGTGTGTGTGTGTGTGTGTGTGTGTGTGTGTGTGTGTGTGTGTGTGTGTGTGTGTGTGTGTGTGTGTGTGTGTGTGAGAGTGAGAGTGAGTGAGTGAGTGAGACTGCTGCCTGCTGAACAGAGGGTCGCAGGAAGAAGGATCTGAAGTGCCGGTACCTCGGCTACAAAAAACCAGCCGAACTGATCCAAAACCAGCCCAATTTTTATCCACCCGCCCAAACCCATTTTTGCCCGCAAAATAGATTGCGAAACCGCCCAATATGGCACCCCGGAGCGCGTCTCCCCCGGAGTTCTTAGTCGAGCCTGCCACTTATCAGCCAATCAAAAAAAAAAAAAGAGGCTGCACAATAGCCAATCAGAAAACAGCATTATTGTATCTGGGTGAGATTTAACGCAACAACCAATGAAAAAAAAGCATATCCTCGTTCACCCACAGAGAAACCACTGGAGCTCCGAGCATCACTTTGAGCACAGAGTCATGATAAGGGTTAGGGTTAGATAAGTCATGATCTCCTGTTTTAATGTTACAACGAATTCACAACTTGTTTGACACAAACAATGACAACTTGACTGCTTTTAGAGAATGTTTCCCAGATAATCAGCGTCAGTTTTTCATGAGTGTCTGAAACTTAGCCAACAGTTTTACAGCCTGTTCACTGACAACACCTGCTCAGAACAAAAGTAGTCTAGGCCTAGTTATATTTTTCGTTATCACACGATGACTGACATTTTGTCATATTAAACATCTCTCTCTCCAAATAGGCTTAATATTTTTATTAGCACTAAATAAATAAAAGTGTATTGCATTGTCGATGTTATACGATGCTCTCACTCACTCACTCACACACACACACAAATGAATAAAGGGAAATTTAAGTCTGGTCTTGTTTTAAAGAAGACACTAAGCAGATTATTGCTGAAGTGAAAGCAATTCAAAATATGAAAGTATGAAAAAGTTATGGAAGTTTAAATTGACTGTAAAAGAAAAATACTGTACTAAATATTTTTTATTTTATATAAAATATATATTTTACAAAAATGTTTTACTCTAAAATGACTATAAAATCAAAGCCATACGTCTAACCAAGTTGTGTTCCAAATTTGAAGTTCCCATGAGATTTTGTTTAGGCGCTGTACCAAAAATAGCCACCGGGTGTCATTCAAATTCCATTGGTAGTTTTATTTATGCATTTTCCTGTAAATTTCTGTCCAAATATCACTTCCATAACAAAACAGTCACCAAATACCAGTCACCAGACCTTTCCGATGAGATGTGTTTTGTCAAGATTAGAAAATACTTTTTTGATTATAAAGTAGTTAAAATACATTTTGTAATATGAAATGACACCGCCCACTAGGGGAGGAGCCCGCTAGAAGAATTTAGAGTACCGTTTCCATGGTTACGCAACGTCCGATTTCAAAACGGTTTTCACAGGATGAATTTTGAGTTCGTAAGCTTTCGAATGATACCTCATTTATGATTATTACTCAAATATATGATACAAAAAAAATGCGATCAATAAAAGAGCGCCAGGCGTCCCGCCAATTGTGTTCAGTGATCCTTACCAAACACAACAACACCCCCATTGTTGTGTTTGGGTGGGGGTTGAGATGTCACTCTTGCCTGTCTTCAAAACTTGAGAGCCCTGCAATACTTAAAGGGGTCCTATTATGCTTTTTCAACTTTAGTTAGTGTGTGATGTTGCTGTTTGAGGATAAAAAAATATCTGCAAGGTTACAAAGTTAAAAGTCCACTTTAAAGGGAGATATTTTATTTAACAGAATCCATTTTAAATATGAATATAGACCCCGGGCAAAACGTTCCTACTTCTGCTGAGGTGTGTGATGCAGACGGCCCAAATGCATGGGTCCAGGATCAGCTGATGTAGGCAAGGGCTAACCCAGAGTGGTGTCACTAGTAAGCTCTCCCACCCTCCAGGGGGAGCGGCCAGCCAGAAAAAAATCCAAAAAGGCAACAAAAAATAAGTCAGAGATAGGGCTTTCTGACAATGACCACAATGACTGAGGAGCCCAAACCAGGCAGAGTAGGACAGCAGGAGGCGGAATTGAGTCGGTAGAGAAGGAGATCCGTGATCAGCGATAGAGGGCGAGACCAGGGCTGAATGCAGTGGGAAAACAAAAACTAAAAGATGAAAACAAATTGGCAAATAGTCCAAGATGACATGGCCAGCCATAAGACAGAATCCAACACGACAGGACACAACACGGCAAGGCTAGAGCGATTGCTTGCACAGAGAACACACAACGAACTGGCCCAGGACAGCACACAAGAGAGGATTAAATAGGAGGGTGATGATCTAAATTGATACAGAACAGGTGGAAAGATTGAAACACTAATGAAGTAATGAATGGGATAACAAGTGGGTGGGACAAGACACTACAATGACAGCAAGCACATGTTGAACTGTCAAAAGAACCCATGTGCTCCCAAAACACAAAACAAAGACAGGAAAAGAACAGACAGGTCAGCCCAGGGTGGTGACAGCGCTGGCCAGTAGAAAAGCGGCTAAAGAAGGCTTAAAGGCTCTGGTTTCAAAGAATAGCACAACGGCAAACGAGTCAAATATAAAAACCTCTGCAAACGGACGAGGAGCGCACGCAGTCAGCAGAGGCTCGCGCTGCGGAGACAAACGAAGGTATAAACAAGGGTTAATGGATGAAGATGGCAGAAGAAGATTGTACATTCGCGAGATGGACGTATGCGCATTCCTTTAGTTTGTCAGATATAAGGACAAGAAGAACGTAATAGTCAAATGCAAATGCAGTCAAATGCAACCGAAAGAACTATCAGCGTCGCAAAATAGCACTAGCTATTACATTTAAAAAAATATGTTTAACGGACTTGGATCGTTTGAGATTCATCCTTTCTTGCATTGTCTTGAGCCTTCACTTTGCCAATTATATGCTATATTCACGAGTTCACACTTACATCAAATTAAATGGAGTAAAAGATTATGCGTATTTGGCGTGCTGTCCGGGGGAGGGCTCCGGGCTCGGAATTTTGGCCCGAACCCAGAGTATCCCCCGTGATAGGGTTGGTCTAGAACAAGACTGTATTGCGTTATGGATTGAGTAGATGTCTAATAGGTTTTTATTCAATCAAGTGAGGAGATGGGGTGGTGGAGGGATGCTAAGAAACTGTCAACGAAAGGAAGGTGAGTCAGCTGTATATAAACACTCCTCCTGTTGTTGATTGAATTGATTAGTTCAGTATGCTCCACTCGTGTTTAATTAGGTTTTAATTATCTGGGCGTGCTCCACTTTGGTTTGATTATATTACGTTATCTGGCGTGCTCCATTATTTAGAAGGTTTAATTATCTGAACGTGCTCCTCCCGAAATTAGTTACTAAAACTTCACTTCACGAGTTCACACTTACATCAAATTAAATGGAGTAAAAGATTATGCGTATTTGGCGTGCTGTCCGGGGGAGGGCTCCGGGCTCGGAATTTTGGCCCGAACCCAGAGTATCCCCCAAAATGCAAATAACCGGACAGCCACCATGAAAATCCCCCCCAAATACGCGAATAATTGGTGGCCTGGCGTTTTGATAGGCCTGGTTGCTAGACCAGGAGGGCCCGTGTTGCCTCCGGTGGGAGCAGCTCACAGCTTCGGCGGAACGGGTCCTACTGGCCGATGTGCTGGGAGCAACCTTGGTTTGGAACGATCGATCGGGAAGGCTCTTACAACATCTGAGGGGGGCCCGGCTCACTGCAACAGACGAGAACAATCCCACCAGTTGATAAATGAGGAGCATCCTCACAAATTACCGATTGGAAAAGCTCGTGCGTCGTCTGAGGGGGGTCAGGCTCACTGCAACAGACGAGAAACAACCCTACCGGCCGATAAACGAGGAGCGGTCTTAAATTTAAAATTACCGATCGGGAAGGCTCTTGCAACATCTGAGGGGGGCCCGGCTCACTGCAACAGACGAGAAACAATCCCACCGGATGATAAATGAGGAGCATCCTCACAAATTACCGATTTGGAAAAGCTCGTGCGTCGTCTGAGGGGGGTCAGGCTCACTGCAACAGACGAGAAACAACCCTACCGGCCGATGAACGAGGAGCAGTCTTAAATTAAAAATTACCAATCGGGAAGGCTCTTGCAACATCTGAGGGGGGCCCGGCTCACTGCAACAGACGAGAAACCATCCTACCGGCTTATAAATGAGGAGCATCCTCAAAAATTACCGATTGGGAAGGTTCTTGCGACGTCTGAGGGGGGTCAGGCTCACTGCAACAGACGTGAAACAACCCTACCGGCCGATATACGGGGAGCAGCCTTAAATTAAGATTACCGATCGGGAAGGCCCTTGCAACATCTGAGGGGGGCCTGGCTCACTGCAACAGACGAGAAACAATCCCACCGGATGATAAATGAGGAGCATCCTCACAAATTACCGATTTGGGAGAGCTTGTGCGACGTCTGAGGGGGGTCAGGCTCACTGCAACAGACGAGAAACGAGCCCTACCGGCCGATGAATGAGGAGCAGCCTTGAATTAGAATGACCGATCGGGAAGGCCTTTGCGTCATCCAATGGGAGGCCAATGCTCGCTGTATTGGACGGGGAATAAAAGCCCTACCGGTCGAAAAAGAGGAGCACATGATTTATTCCGCCCAACCAGAGGGACACCCTACTGGCTGTAAACGGAGGGCGCGTTGTTTGAAACGGCCGGTCAGGAAGGCTCAGGCCGCATCTGGCGGGGAGATCAATACTCGTGACGACAGACAGGTGAGCCCTACTGACCGATAGACGGGGCGACGCAATTTAAAAAGAAACGACTGACCGAGGGGGCCCACCCAGCCTCCACCAGGAGCATTTTCTGGCTTCAGGGGAGTGGGTCCTATCGGCTGACGGCACGGTAAAGGAGAATTGGAACACCCGGCCAGGAAGCTCTCGCCGACATCAGATGGGAGCTCAATACTCGCTGTATCAGATGGGTAAGCTTCGCTGGCGGACAGGTGGAGGGTAAAGCAGGCAAGTTTGCCCAGGAGAGCTTTTGCAGCATCCGAAAGGAGATCAATACTCGCGGTTTCGGGTAGCCTCGCTGGACGGCGGAAAGCAAAGTGGATAGACATAGACCTGGAGAGCTCTGTGGTGTCCGAAAGGAGATCAATACTCACGGTATCGGACAAGCAAGCCTCGTTGGATGGAAGAGAAAAAGATTGATAGCGACTTGGAGGGCCCTCGCGGCATCCGATGGGAGAACAATTCTCAAGGCATTGGAAAGGCACCCTCGCTAGTCAGGGAAAGAAAAGATGGAAGCTGGCCTGGAAGGCTTCCACGGCATCCGAGAGAAATCAGCTCGAGGTGTCGGATGAGTGGGCCTCGCCAGATGGAAAAATAGGGAAAAGGAAATAGCCACTATCAAGGAGAACTCTGCGGTGTTCGACAGGAGATCAAGACTCGCTGTATTGAACGGGTGAGCCTCGCTAGTTTGAAAAAAGAGAAAGAAAGGATAGGGTTTTTTATAAGGGTTGTTAATTAATAAGGGTTTGGTGAGCTTTCTTGATGTGGTATCGGTCGGTCCTAATGTAGCTTTGAAAAGCGTGGTAAGACCATCTCCCGAGAGCTTGGATCTGCTGCTGGGAGAGTCCTTTTTGCGCTGCAGTTGTTGCCGCCCCAATGCGGAAGGAGTGGCTAGAAAAGTTTTGCGCTGAGATGCCTGTTTGCTGGAGAACAGATTTGAGCTGCTTTTGGAACCAGAATCGTGTGATGGGTTTGTTAGAGGAGTCTACAAAGAGGGGTTCAGACAGAGATTTAGCCTGAAATCTCCTCATTTGGAGGTATGCAAGAACAGTTTGGAATGGTTGAATTGGGGAGGAGATGTTGAAAATGTAGACTAAATGGCCTTTTTTAACTTGGTCTGTCTTGCTTCGCTTGATTAAGTATGATATGGTTTCATCGTCAAGTACTGATAAGTCTGAAACAGTGGGGTGGACTTTGTGGTCGAATTTGGAGGTGATTGCGATTTCTGAGCATCTAAGAAAGCCTAAGAAAGCCAAAGAAAGCCAAGATAAACATGGTATCCAGAGTGCGGGCTGTGTCAAGGGGTTGATATCCTGTACGAAGGGTATGAATGCATTTTGTGAGTAAATCTAGAGTTATGGGTTGTCTACTGTCAGGGCGGGTGGGTTGTGATCGCTGAATTCCTTTGATCAGGAGGGAGGTTTGGGAGTTTTTGATCTCCGGAAATGAAGTGCCATAAATTAATTTGTGGAAAAATTGAAGACCGCTCAGGTAGCCTTTGATGGACCCAACTTGGAAACTCTTAATATTGTTGAGATAGGAGATAAAAGAGGTAATTGAGAGGAGAGAAAAATCAGGGAACTGCAAGCTATATGAGAAGTGGAAAGCTTTAAAACATCTCCAAGCTGTCATATATGATTGGATTGTTCTGGGGGAAACTGCTTGGAGGATACTGTTGAGTGATGCGTCCAAGAGGGGTTTTAGCGGGTGATTTATGGAAATATCAGTTCTGAATAGTGAGGTACTGGAGTTGGGAAAATATCCGCCTCTGGAGCCAATGTCCTGAATTTCTGAAACAGAAAACGAGACAGAGAGTCAGCAATTAGGTTTTCGGACCCTGGGACATGTTTTGCAATAATAATAAATTGATCACAAGCAGAGATCCAGATGAGACGTCTTAGAAAGGGCATTAGAGCAGGTGAATGAGAGCGGCCTTTATTAATGCACTGGACTGTTGCCTCGTTATCGCAGTGCACAAATATGCTACTAGCCATCCATTCTTTCCCCCACAAAAAGCCGCAACTACAAGAGGGTAAAGCTCAAACAGAGCTGAGGACTGTAGCATATCTTGGAACTGTGGTGGCCATGGAGACGCGAACCAGCGTCCTTGATAGAATCCCCCAAAGCTGATTGAAGAGGCTGCGTCTGTGAAAAGTTGGATGTCAACAGGGGAAGAAACGAGATTGTTATAGAAAAGACAAGCCGTTCCACTGGTTTAGGAATGTTATCCATAGCCTAAGTTTGTCGCGACACGCCGTGGTTATTGGAATTTGGTCCTGAACCGAAGATGCAAGTGAGAGAAGATGTGAGATGAAAGGGCGGCCTTGCGGAATGATGCTCATTGCGAAATTTAAGTGACCTAGCAGTGATAGGAGTTCGTGTTTAGAACGGTGGGAGTCATCTAGAAAAGTAGGTGCGATGAGAATTATCCTATCTATTTTCTCGATAGTATGTCGAAAATCTTGGGGCTGCTTTTACAACCGAACGGCGAAGTAGAATTTCTAACACATTGTGGAAATATGTTTTCATCATTTCAAGTTCATCTTATCACTGTATGAGGATGTGATTGACTATTTATGATTGAAGTATTTATTTATTTTATTTTTATTTATTTAATGAGGACACATTCACAGTTCAAATAATACACACATATTAAAAAGAACAATTGCTGGAAAAGTGCACTTACACACTGTAATTGTCTTACACACTATATTTAACAGGTATTGCCTGTTGTTTGTAAATGAAAAAGTTATAGTGCTTTATCCAAAATAATTAAATAATGATAGCAAAAACAAGGTGCAAAGCAGTTTTAGACAGAGGTTAAGTTACCATATGCAGCTTGACTGTCTCTTATAATAGGTTTGACTTTAGAAGAACACTCTGCCTAACTTTGTTAGGACTCCATTGTATTTAATTTGTAAACAAGGTGATAAAGATAAAAATGACGTAGCCTAATCAAACTACAGCAAAGGTGATTCGGTTCTCGAATCTCAATTTCGTTCTCGTTGTTGAGTCAAGAATCGGTTGCTGCGGTTTTCGGATCAGCAGTACACTGAACCGAGAACTGTTTATTTCGGACATGTCCGATTGAGAACCAATGAGCTGATGATACTGAGCGACTGACTGCACGGCGAGTCTCTCTGAACCGAACGAACATCAGCTGATATGAGCGCGTGTCTGTGAAACGACTCCGACATGAATGAGAAGAAAATCTGGCGAACCGTATTTATTTAATTACAAAAACATGGTAAGTGGATCGTGGTTTCTGCACTGATGAAAACTGATTTATTGATTTTATAACTGTAAAGATCGTTTGCAACACTGCATTTGTTTGGATGCTTTAGATGTAAGACTTTGTAATAAACTATCAGATTATGATGATATTTTATCTGACTGATGTTATGATTACTGACTTTATATATTTTAATGTGTAAAGTGTGTTTATCCAGCCCGCAATTGACATGACGTAGTTACGTCCTTGTGAAATGACGTCATTACGTTTGAGCGCAAAAGAACTGGTGAACCGATTTTGATCCGGTTCATTGGACGAACTGTCCGAAAGAACCGGTTCGCGGAAAAGAACCAAACTTCCTATCACAACCGGGCAGGGAAGGGAAGGGTTAATCTTAGAACATAACACAGTAGCATGTGCTATAGACCTGCCGACTGCACGCGAAATATTCCTGCAGCCTAGAACATCCTGCTGTGGAGGTCCGTGTCGAGAGCGACCCAGTAATCGCACT